>NC_041391.1:658523423-658526685 GCF_002162155.2 Triticum dicoccoides | reverse complement strand
TACTAAATAAAAATCATGGTGTAAGTATCTGCAAAGGTACAATTTGGTTTTTTGTGATTATAAAGAAGTGTAAAATATCGCGTACACATGTTATGTTCTCTCAGTCGTGTGAATTTGGACATAAAAGGCGATGCTATGAACCTTGTAGGCACTTTTGGACGGGGGGATTTATGACTTCAATTTGCAGCCCCCCTTTTGATGTGTTTTGGAGAATCTTATGATTGAGCATGCAAGCACTTGAACGCTAACAAAGGCACCCCCTCATGCTTTACCAACGCATGGAAAAGCAGCATGGAGGCAGCAGCAGTACAGTCACAAAAAAAGGAATGTGTACTACAAGAATGAGCAAATGTGTTGGCACAGGGGGGAAAAGCAAGGAATTGTTAAGCTTGACTAGTAGTGAAAAGGAAAAGGCAGAAGGCACTCCAAATTGCTTTGAGGAACTTTTCACGTAAAGCCGGAGCTTGCCCCTTTATGGGGCTCAACCTTTCCCTAGGCACCTCACAATATTTTTTAAGGAATCCAAAAGTGGCTAATGCTAGAGCAAAAAAAAATTAATAAACAAACAAAAACATCCTCCTCACTGGCCTACCTAGCACAAACAGAAAGAAAAGAAGGTGTGTCCCCTTTATGCAAAGGAAAGAGGGGCATCTTTTGCAGCAGGCAGGGTGCATCCCTCCCTCCCCACTATTATTGCCAGTAGCATTTAGGCCATGCATCTTAAAAGACATGAGGCCCATGAATGACTTTTTAGCTAGTGCATGCAATCTTTCTGCCTTGGAAAGTGGCTAATCTATCCTTTCTCTTCCTTTGATTGGTGTCTCAAACTCCCTGACCTTTTCCTCCTTTTCACTCCAAAAGGTTTATGCCATCCTTTTTCTTCCTAGCTACACTACACTACACGCCCCCCCTCTCCATCCATCCATGCCGTGGGCCACCAACTGGAGCATGATGCTCTTTGTCAAGGCCTCCCCAGGTGCCTTCGCACCACCTTGCTTTTCTTTTCTTCGTTGCTCTAGAGAGAGATGAGGATGATGCTCTCACTCAATGGGGGGTGATAAAGCTCGCCCACTTTCTCGGTGACCATTTTCAATTGAGGTAGAGGACCTGATCGAGCTGGAGTGTTTCGGTCGTGCCGTCCATCCGTCCGTCCGTCCGTCCGTGGTTAAAAACTATTATAATGCTGCTATAAAGTGGCGCCTGATTAAAGGCTTGATAGAGGTAATCATGCCTGTTAAAAAGGCGCGACCTTTAGGTTGGGTGTGGTGTGTGGTGTGGTTGGCCATGATGCTCCTCGTTTTCTTACGCTTTCACTTTGCACCAACTTTGCTCGTTTCTTCAAGCCAAGGATTGATCGACCGATCGGTCGACCACCGCGCGCACGGGCACGCACTCGATCGGTCGATCAAATACATGGATCGATGATCGGTGTTGCAGATGCAGATGCGGTGATGATTCCTCATGATGCCGGGCTTCGAGTTGTGGGAGATGCATGGTAACTTAAGCAAAGCCAAGGTGGGTGCCCCCCATCCATAGTTGCTTCCTTTTTCTTGCTGTGGTGCTACCAAAGTTGGAGCTTTGCTTGCATCCCATGGCACGGAGGGAGGGGGGTGGCATGATTTCACCACCAAAGTTGCCATCCACTCAAGGGAAAGTTGGGGTGGTGTTATTCCTTCAAGGAGACGTGGAAAAGGCTAGTGAAATTATGCGTGTATAAACCACGAGCGGAGCCGGCCGGGCTCCCTTTAAATCATTGATGCTTACGTGAATCATATGCGTGCTCCGCTCGCCTTTTTTTTCTCACCTTTCTCCAATAATTACGCACGCTCGACCTGCCGTTTCTGAAAGAAAGAAAGATGGATAGAAAGAGTGGGAGAAAAAAGCAAACCAAAAAAAAGTGGGCTCACTAACTTGGTGCATAAGACATGGGTGTGATTTGATTTCCACTGAGTAGCTAATTACCACGCGGCGTGCGAGTTACGGGGTTCTGACAGTGCATGCATGCGCACGGCGATTCAGACAGCAGTCGCAGCAGTATGGGTTCATTGGTAGGGTGCCCTAATTGACCTGGGAATCCGCATGCAACGCTGACACTTGTTCACTGAGCACGTAACTTTTAAGAATGTCTTCGATTGATCGCTTAATCATTCAAAGACAGGATACTATTAACGCCCATCATGCACAATGTAGATAGATATACATGAGTAGTCCCGTACGTACGTACCATGCAAGGTACTGGCACTAGAATACATATATATATATCACTGTTCCTTCTGCAATGCATGTACACGTCCGGCTGCTCCTTGTACGAATAGATCAATAGAAGCTTATATGGAGCTAGCTATAATCATACCTACAGTGTACACAGTTGTGCCGGATACAGTATGAGCACGCTTTGTCCGGCGATACATCATCAGCCCTTGGGCCCTATACCTATACACGTAGAGACATAAAGTTCTACAGCGACCGAATTTCCATTCCGAACTGCACACATGTAGTTCGAAACAGTGGCCTTGGCGAGCAGATGATGACTCGCCGTCTTTTTCATTTTTCTGGTATAAAGAGGACCGGAGGAGAGGTGGGGTCGTGCTCTTCAGTGTGCATAGCCTAGCTTAGCTTAGTGCGCATGCATGCGCATATACCATCAGCGCATGCCTTTTCCCCGCTAAGCGTGGGGGCAAAAAGATGATGATTACGGTATGATGCTGCTGAAGTGCTGATGGACCGATGTGAATTCGATTCGGCACACATGGACAAGCAGAATGGGCGCGGGCCCACAGGGCAGGGGCAGTGGGGGTGCTGCGCGCGGGAAAAGCTAGCTCATCATGTCAAGCAGAGACCCGAGCGCACGGAGAGGTGCAACACACGTTACAGCCAGGACCTCGAAGAACAAAAGAAATCACAACCAGGCCCTTGGGCAACATAGTTTCTTCTTCAGGGTATATGGCGGGAAAAAGCTGGCGTGACTTGGGAATCACATTGCGAGTAAGAAAGCCCTAACAACACACAACTTGAGCTACCACGTCAACACATCGTTCACCCGCCACAGTTCCATGCTCTAGCGATGAATCCGGTAGAAGAAGGAAGCAATCAAAGCACACTCGTGGTAAAGGGATTGTCGTGGTACTTGGGATGTTGAAGCCGCCTCCATAGTAGAAGAAGATTGTGGCATTCAGCCGAAGTACAAGAAGTTGTCAAATGAAGAAGTCCGTAAGATGGACAAGAACTCATGCCCAAATATTAGAAAGTACATTGCATGACA
>NC_041391.1:658499782-658523234 GCF_002162155.2 Triticum dicoccoides | reverse complement strand
GGATTAACTAAAAGAGTGAACATCGTACCTCTTGGCATATGGCGGAAAGCAAATGTAAGGTTTTCAAAGGACTCACGAGAATATAAATATTCGAGGGATAAAATCCTACGAGGAAAGTAGAGGAAAGAAAGGATTAATTGATACCAGAGACCATAATAAAAAAGAAGGAGCAATCATCGTAGATCTAGTCACGACACCCCTCTCGCAAGACAAAGGAGGGGGGCTGCCTATGGGACGGGTCAAGGTTGAGCGACACCGAGAAGAACCATGAAGGCGGCAAGACAACTTCGAGCATGAATGGAGCTTATGGAGCCTCTAATCTTGTGACGCCCCCGCCTCGACCATGCACTAATCATACACGTGAACATGCACAATCAAGACCAGAGACTCACAGAAAGATATCACAACACAACTTTATATGCAAATTCAAACAAAAAGCTTTATATTACAAGCCAGGGCCATGAGAACCCGAATGCATAAGTCAGCGAAAGCAACAATATCTGAGTATAGACATAATTAGACAAGTTTTGCCTTAAAATGGCTGAGCAAAACAACGACACTAGATCGAAAAGCGAGGCCTCCTTCATGGGACCTCAGATATCGTTGCTTTCGCTGACTTATGTATTCGGGTCCTCGTGGCCCTGGCTTATAATATAAAGCTTTTTGTTTGAATTTGTGTCTAAAGTTATGTTGTGATATCTTCGTGTGAGTCTCTGATCTTGATCCTGCATGTTTGCGTATATGATTAGTGCACGGTTATAAATGGGGGCATCACAAATCCGGCTAGGAACACCCAAGCATAATCATCAAGGGCACAACAATGGTTTTAATTTACAGTAGGGGTAGGTACCTAAGTCCTCCCCCATACATGTTGATCGGGGAGGATTGAGCCTCGACGGGCCAGCCAGCTATCCACAGCTACTTAGTTCGTGCATGTACAATCTAGGGCCTCTCCCGGATGTACGTACGCACACGCTGTGCATGCTTAGACGACTAGACGAGGATGCGGCCGGGAGGGGAGCGTGCCAAGCGAGTGTAGGTAGTATTCCCTCCGTTTGGAATTACTTGTCATAAAAATAGATGTATCTACAACTAAAATACATCTAGATATATTCATCTCTTGGACGAGTAATTCCGAACGGAGGGTAAGCTTTTAACGTCTCACGACCCATTTTGGATCCCCGTTTCCGTGTATTTTTGTTGTGTTGCGTCTTGTGCGAGTAGCATATGCCCTCATGCTGTTATTGCCGTGCCTTGCTCGCAAACAAAACGGTGTACTAGTAGTACGTGGTTGGTTATGTGTAGCGTCCATCTGTTCTACCTGGTGATGATGAATAACCACTCCACCGCATGCATGCGTGCGCCCATGCCACGCATGTCATGCTCGTTAGACGGAAGTGGTGTATCCCTTTTCACCGAAATCAAGACAGGAAACTTACTATG
This sequence comes from Triticum dicoccoides, assembly GCF_002162155.2. Taxonomy (NCBI): domain Eukaryota; kingdom Viridiplantae; phylum Streptophyta; class Magnoliopsida; order Poales; family Poaceae; genus Triticum; species Triticum dicoccoides. Next base: position 658,521,791 of record NC_041391.1, on the reverse strand, counting down.
TACATGGTCCACGTAAAGTTCAGGTCACATGCATATGCGGCCTGGTTGAGCTTGAACATTTTCTAGTGACATGGGCGGAGGTATATGCTTGCATACGCTATTTTTTTCAAAAAACTTTCAATCTATTCATCTTCAATCATGTCAGTACAACAAAAATCAAAAATAATAAAAAAAATTACATCCAGATTCATAGACCACCTAGCGAGGACTACAAACACTGAAGCAAGCTGAATGCGCGCTGCTGTCATCGCCCCTCCCTCGCCGTAGTCGGACGCAACTTGTTGTAGTAGACAGTCGGGAAGTCATCCTGCTAAGGCCCCATATGACCTCGGTTCATTGAGCACGTCATATATGTGGTCCACTATATCACCAACCCAGTTCTTATTTTCCCTTAAAAAATCCAATTCTTATTTAAGGTGCAATATGCAATATGTGTGCCTAATGCATATTATGTTCTATGCACGTTAGAAAGAAGAGATTTCTAGGAATGCATCATGTGTTGCGGTTTTCTTTCTTCGTCTCCGTCAGGTCTAGAACATTGGGGAATATCGTGAGAGTTGGTTAATTTGTGGAATACGTTTGTAATAGATTTTTGGAAAATGATTCATGATGTGAAATCTCTCTCAACATTCTCCGACACCAGATGGATTCTATGGAAAATCCTTTAATGGAACTATAATTAAGTGATCTTTTTTGTTAAATTCACTGGAACATACATTTTGGTTTGTTTATTGTTCATGTTGATCCATCCGAATATTGGCAATGTTCTGAAACCTACGTAAAATATACTAAAATCATGGTGAAACATTTTCGGAATGCAATGAAGATGTGAAAGCATAGTGAAACTTGCTCATAATTTCACTAAATATACTTAAATAAGTTTTTCAAAGATTTACTGAAACATGTCTGAAAACCATTGATTTTTCTAAAACCCATGGATTGGGATATTTGTGAAAAATCACTACTTTGTATGTAATCCACGAAAATTCATCGAAACATTTGTAAAATATTGTTTGAAAATTTTATCAAGCAATTTTTTTTGTAACTTCACATGATTTATTTCTAAAAAAATCTCTCCTCTTCTACCAAATGCATGCATCTCCGATCAAACCGGGGATGGTTTGGTGTGTAGGATTCTCGTCCTAACTAGGAACCATGCTATCCTTGTTATCTTCCCCTTCTACTGGCAAGTTCGATTGTGATACAACAAGTTATCTCAAAAATATGTGGACAAGGTAAATTCCGGTTGCCTCCATTAGCTCACAAGTAAGTTGTACTTCCATCATCTACTCCCTCTGTCCCACAATATAAAATGTTTTTGCAATCCATGTTAGCTTGCAAAAACATCTTATATTGCAGGATGGAGAGAGCACTTCTTAATTTCTATCTAGGTAACTATTTTCCCTTACGAATTCAAGTATTGATACTATTGTGATTTGTGAGTTCAACATAACAGCCAGTAAGATTTCATTGAGTTGATCTAGTACTTTGTAGCTTTATGTCTTTGCACTAAAAATTATTAACTATTTTTTAATAGCACTATCGTAACATCTACCAAGTATGAATCTAACAGTGAAAGAAGGGAAAAAAATAAGAACAAGTAGATGAAACACTACTTCACATCCGGGGTAAAAGCTTTTGTGTTTGCCTTTAATGGTTGGGCTCGGCATTAATGAACTTGAGTCATTACCTTGTTGAAGGCATTGTCTACTTATTGTGGTGTTGGTCTTCATTGGCTGGTCTCAGCAACCATGATGAAAATCCTTGTCCATGCCTTCTTTGGCGGGCGTGGCGGCGATGGCGTGAGGACGTTTATCCCTTTTTAAGGCATTGTTGCGGAACAAGTCGACTTAGTCATAGTTTTTTTTTACATCTTGTAATGTTCATGCCCTAGTTGTATTTGTTATGTACTCTACTTAATAATTAATGAAAATGGTTGTGTGCATCGTAATGATCCAGAGGCTGGGGTTTTCAACCTCCTTTTTAAAAATCTAGACCACAAAAGTGAAAAATAGGCAGCTTCTGGAAATTGAATGGAGATTGGACGGCCTGGGACACCCCAAATCATACAAATTACCAAAAGTTAGTTCTCACTAGGACTACCAGACTTACTAGTAGAGGAATAAATTGTGCTCATGATCTTGCACATTGTTGTTATTCATGTTGATGTCAACATTCTGATTTGGAGATTAATTTTATTTCGATCCTCCACAAGAACTATCATCGGCTTGTCTGAATTAGAAGTGTTCATTGTATTCTTAAAAAAAATATCAATAACTCATCCCCATGATTATATCAACTCATCTACTTGTTTCCTCTTTTTTTTCCTTTTTCATTGTTGGATTCATACTTGCTAGATAACACGATAGTGCTGAAATTCAAAGAAATATTCAGTAAATAATTTTTAGTGCAAAGATGTAAAGCTACAAAAGTACTAGATCAACTCAACAAAATATTACTAGTTATTATGTCAAACTCACAAATCACAATAGTATCAATCCTCGAATCTGTAAGGAAAACAACAGCTACCTAATAAATATAAAAACACGGAGGCAACCAGAATTCGCTCTGCCAATGTTTTTTTGACAACACTTTTTTTGCGCTTGAAAACACCTGTTGGATCACAATCAAACTTGACGGTGTGAGGAGAAGATAACAAGGATATCCAACTCCTTCTTGGTCTAATTAGATATGCATGCATTTTCTCGTGAATACACAAAGCTTACGTACTTTCTCTGTTTGTTTTTAGTTTGCATATTAGATTTATATGAACTCAAACTTCATAAAGTTTCGTCAGTTTTATCAGAAAAATATTATCATTGACAATACAAAATCACCATCATTAGATGCATCATGAAATTAATTTTCATATTATATAACTTTAGTAGCATAGATGCTAATATTTCTAATATAAAGTTGGTTAAATTTTGTATAGTTTGATTTAAACAAATCATATATGTGGAGTAAAAAAACCGAGTTAGTATCTTTTCATTGATAGAAGGAACGAGATGCATGCATTTGGGAGAAGAGAAGGTATAGAATGTTTTTTTTTTGAATTTTCACGGGGGGAGAGCTTCCCCCACCTGAATATATTAATCAAGGAGGCGGGACCCCCAAAGATTACAAGCATCAATCAAGACGCCTAGCAAGAGAGAAATACAAGGGGGGGGGGGAGATAAGCCAGAACAGACACACACACAAGGCACACCCCACTGCTATCCCAGGGCTGATAACCAAGTATCGACATGGCCCCGGTCAGTTGCTTTCAGGCGCCCACACCATAGGAGAGCGTCTTCCCGGCAGCACCCCAGTAACCGGGCGAGAGAGGGCCGCAGTCGCTGAAACACCACCGCATTTCTATGTTTCCATAAGTGCCAACAACAGAGCATGGAGAAGTCTCGGGCGGAGCTGACGACCGAGCTCGCCGAAGAAGCCAGCCGATCCAGACAGTCAACCGTCGCACCATTGATGCTGACGCCAACATGCCTCCAGAAAGCTGCCACAAACGGGCAGGAGAAGACCAGATGGTCCACGCTTTCCGGCGCCCTTTCACAGACGGGGCATCCGGCCTCGGCCACCTCCACAATGTGTTTTCTCAGCAGCACATCTCGAGTGTGAATGCGTCGCTGCACCATCAGCCAACAGAAGAACCTGACTCTGGACGGCACACGCACATCCGAGATGAACTGAGCCCATTGCGAAGCCCTCCCACCGAACCTCAACAGCCGGTACGCTTTGGCAGACGACAGGCGCCCCTCTGGGCCGGTGATGTGGAGGAGAGACCGCTCGTCCTCCCCTCCCCGGACTGGCGTGGTCGAAATCAGTGTTGAGACCACAACCAGTTCTTGCTCTCCGACCCGTGTGAGGCGCGGGACAAGATGTCGGCGGAGCCCGTCAGCTCGCACCTGCCAGACCGTCACTTCAACAGAAACGGAGTGCGAGAAGAGCGCAGGGAACCCTGTCGCAAGAGGACCGCAAGGCAGCCAGCAGTCCATCCAGAAGGAGACGGTGCGGCCATCTTTCGCGTCCACCGTTGAGAGAGCGCGGTACAGGGGATTAGCCTGGCTAGAACCACGCCCTGCTCCCCCAGCGCACGGCCACCATTCCCAAGTAGCGATCGTCCATTCGCCTCCGCCCAGACCCAAGCAGCCCATCGCGAACGTTGAGCAGCATGGAGTCTATGAACCATTTTCAGCAAGAGACATTCATTTTGAGCCGCAAGGCTGCGAACCCCCAGGCCTCCCTCACTTTTCGCGCGGCAAACCTGATCCCAAGCAACCAAGCATTGTGCTCCCGAGGCTCTTTCGGCCACATTCCACAGAAAGGCTCTTCGCATTACATCCAACTCTTTGATCAAGGCGGGGGGGGGGGGGAGCAGAGCCGCCATTGCGTAGGTTGGCAAGGCGTCAAGAACCGCGTTGATAAGAACCAAACGCGCAGCAGGAGAGAGGAGGCGCGCCGCCCAGCCAGCAAGATATTTGTCGACCTTGGCGAGCATCGGCAGAAAATCTGCAAACTTCAGTTTTTCCCAAGACAGCGGCAGACCGAGATACGTTTGCGGGAAGGCCCCCACCGCGCAGCCTAACGCCCGAACGACCACACTTTGGGTTTCTTGATCAACATGTATCAAAACGAGCGTGCTCTTGGCAAGGTTGATCCGCAACCCGGTTGCATCAGCAAACATATCCAGGATCTGACGGAGACGAACCGCGCCCTCCTCGCAGGCCCTCGTGATAACCAGTGTGTCATCGGCATATTGAAGCACAACAGCCGGGGAGCCGGGCACCAGCGGATGCCGCAGCACTGCGTCCTGATGGATCAGCTGCTGCAGCACGTCTGCAACGATCAGGAAGAGGTAAGGCGAGAGCGGGTCACCCTGACGGAGCCCACACTTTATTTCAAACCATCTCCTAGAAACTCCATTCAGCAAGACCGCCGAGCGGGATGAACGGAGGATCTCGTCAATCCAGTCACACCACGCAGCCGGAAAGCCTCGAGCCTCCATAATGGAACGGAGACTCTCCCAGTTAACTGAATCAAAGGCCTTGAAGGTATAGAATGTGAGACTACAACAAACTCCACTCCCAATTTTTACGTAGATTGTAATCTCAAAATGTAAATTATCTGACATTTGTGATAAATAAACTGTAGGAATTCAAAGAAAAGCAAGAAATGAAGGAATACATGGGCACGAGCAGAGGATACGGTTGGAATGTCGATGCAAATCCAAGCTACAAGATACTCGGCCCCACCCTGCCAGAAGCACTTACAAATGCTTGCACCTTAAACAATCTCCTCCTGTCTCCTCACCGCCACTTTTTCCAGTGGCACCTCCCTCCCTTCCTCGCGCGCACCTTCACCTTTCACCTCGCCCGCCTCTGGTGAACCAAACTCCACTCGCCATCACAGCGACGTGCGCAGTGCCCCGGCGCGGCTAAACCTATAACTAACACCACCTCGACCGCCCGGCTACCTCAGCCCCAGCAGCCGAGGGAGACCGAGCAGAGACCGACCACCGACCGATCGAGCCCACCCACCGGCATGAGAGCCTACTCGGCGGCACCGCCCGCGGCCGTCTCGCTGCCGTCGGCCGCGGCCCCGCCGCTCACCCCGGACGCGGCGGCCGTGCTGTCCCGCGCCGCGGGCGACGCGTCCAGGCGCCGCCACGCGCACACCACGCCGCTCCACGCGGCAGCTGCGCTGCTCTCCGGCCCGGCGCCGCTCCTCCGCGACGCCTGCGTCGCCGGCCTCGCGTCGCCGCATCCGCTCCGGTGCCGCGCGCTTGACCTCTGTTTCGCCGTGGCCCTCGACCGCCTCCCGACGTCCACGGAGCACCACCACGGCGGCCATGTCGACGGCGCCGGGTTCCGCGGCGGCCCGCAGCCCCCGCCACTCTCCAACGCGCTCTCCGCCGCGCTCAAGCGCGCGTACGCGCACCACCGCCGCATCGGCGGCAGCGCCGTCGAGCCAGCCGGCGGCGACGACCACCGCGTCGGCGTGCCGCACCTCGTGCTCGCCATCCTCGACGACCCGTCCGTGGCTCGCGTCATGCGCGAGGCTTCCTTCTCCAGCACCGCCGTCAAGGCGGCCATGCTCCGGTCCCTCTCCGACCCCGCAGCCCCTGACTCCGGCGTCTACGTCAGCGCCACCAGGTCGCTGCAGCACCGGCAGGCGCCGATCAACCGTGACGAGGAGGTGGCCAAGGTGGTGGACGTGCTGAAGAGGGGCAAGAAGCGCAACCCGGTGCTCGTCGGCGACACAGCGGACGTGGACGCCGTCGTGCAGGAGGTCGTCGCGATGATCCAGCGCCAGCGCCTCGGCAATGCGCGGGTCATCGAATTCGGCAACCTGGCCGACATGGATAGGTCAGAGCTGGTCGTCAAGATCAGGGAGCTCGGCGAAGCGATCACATCAGAGCTACTGGCGCCGGCGATGGTGTCGCAGACCGCCGGCGTCGTCGTCAACCTCGGGAACCTCCAATGGCTCGTCGAGGAAAGATGCGCGGTCGCCTTCGGCGAGCCGCAGGAAACGAGGAGGGAGGTGGTGCTCGACACGGCGCGCGCCGCGGTGGCCGAGATGGCACGCGTGCTGGAGCACTCCGGCGGGGAAGGCGAGCGGCGCCGCGTCTGGGTCATCGGCACGGCGACGTGCGCCACGTACCTCAAGTGCCAGGTGTATCACCCGGCGCTGGAGAGCGAATGGGACATACAGGCGGTGCCCATCACGCCAAGACCACCGCAGCCGCCGTCGCTCGCGCTCTCACCGAGGTTTGTAGAAAAATCATTCTTGATTTTGTGAGGAATCCTACATGAGTTTTTTTTGTTTTTTTTGGCAAACCGTGAGTGTGTGATTAACTGTCATGTTGATGTTACAGTGCTGGAGTCAATCGAGGCATCCTAAGCAGCTCGGTGGAGGTGTTGTCGTCGGCGATGACCGGTGCAACGACGCACAGGCCGGCGCCGGGCATGTGCAACGCCTGCGTGGACGGCTACGAGCGGGAGCGTGCGGACATGCAGTGTGCTGATCCGGCGAGCTCCCTCAACCCCACCGAGAAGACCATGTCGCGGTGGCTGCAGATCGGGACGCCGGCCAGCGCACGGCCGCAGCCCATCGTTGGTTTTCAGGACAAGGCGCGGGACGCAGATGAGCTGTGGCGTCGGTGGCTGGACCGGTGCGCGCAGCTGCACTCCCATGGCCGGCCGTCGGCGGTTACTTGCTCTGAGTGGAACGGCGCAAGTGTTATCGGCAGCATGCAGGCGGCGCTGCCGGTCAGGCCATCGGCGCCGGCTAGAGGCACGGTGGTGGACACCGACCTCGCTCTGGGAACACCGGTATCTTCCGTGACGCCAGCATCGACATCAGCATCGGCATGGGACACGGACGAAAAGGTGCTCGCTAAACGGCTCACGGAGGCGGTGAGATGGCAACCGGAGGCTGCGGCTGCGGTGGCTGATACGATCGTGAAGGCCAGGCTCGGAGGCGGCAAAAGGCGACGAGTAGGGCCAAAGGCCGACACGTGGGTCCTCTTCGCCGGCGCCGACATGGTCGGGAAGAGGAGGATGGCTGAGGCGCTCTCCGTGGCGATCTTTGGCGCCGGCCCCGTCACTGTGCGCCTCGGCTGTGCAACAACCAGCGACGTCGACGGCGGGGAAGAATCCGTCGTGTCGTGCCGCGGAAGGACGGCGCTGGACCGCGTGGCTGAGACCGTACGTGCCAACCCGTTCCGCGTCGTGGTGCTCGATGACCTCGACCACGCCGACGACATCGTGCACAGTGCCATCGTGCAGGCCGTCGAGTCCGGCCGGTTCACGGACTCGCACGGCCGAGACGTCGCCCTCGGCAGCGCCATCTTCATCGTCATGTCAAGCTGGTCGTCGTCCGCGCCGGGTCAACCCACCGACTCGCCATGGAACCTGGAGCTCCGTGTCCGGCGGCGCACGACGCCCAAGCGGAGGCCGGAGCAGGAGCTCGACGGATACCGGCGCGTGAAACCACGCAAGCCGCTCCCGCTTGACCTGAACTTGTCCATGTGCGACGATCCCATCGACTACGACGGCGAGGACAGCGGCGGCGAGGGCTCACGTAACTCGTCCAGCGACCTGACGGTGGAGCACGAGCAGGAGTACGCGCAACTGCCCTCCGCCGTCACCCGCTCGGCACAGTCCAATGTGCACGAGCTCATCAGAGCCGTCGACGGGACAGTGGTGTTCCGATCAGTCGACTTCGGGCCTCTCAGACGGAGCGTCTCCGACGTGGTATCGGCCAAGTTCGGCGACGCCGCCGGCAGTGGCGGGTGGTCCGTGCACGTGGACGCCGGTGTGCTGGACAGGCTGGCCGGAGCCGCGTGGACGGCGGCAGGAGCGTCGACCGCCACGGCCACGTCGTTGGAGTCGTGGGCGGACGAGGTGCTGTGCCCTAGCATACGGCAGCTGAAGCGTAGCTTGAGCAGCAGCGACGTGGACGGTGCAACGACGGTGAGTTTGTCGGCCGTGGAAGGCATTGGCCGTCGAAGAATGGACGGCGATGTACTATTCCCGACGTCGGTGACGGTCGCCGTCGACGGAAATTGACGCGCGCAGTCCGGCGAGCATCTTGTTTTTTTGGTTTGGTCATTAATATGATCATGGTCGGTGTACATTAGTGCTTTGTAAATGCTCAGCATCGGAGATTAATTAGGCACGAGACTAGAAATTGTATGTTCATATTTCCGGTTTTATTTCAACCAAATCGGCGCCAAAATGCTAAACTTACATATGAAACCCTAGTGATTAGAGTTAGAAAAACATGGTTAAGGGGGGAGTTTTCTCCCTCAACTTTTTGGTATTAGGTAGATGAAGAAGAGGTGGCTTAAGTGAAAACATAGGGAATGGCTAGGAGCCCGTCGACTGAAAAAAAAATTGGGTCAGCCGATTTTGTGAGGATCAATTTGAAGCATTAGATAAAAAACAAACGCTCCCGCGTCTTCTTCCTCCTCGGCCTCTCCCCACCATCGTGCTGCCGCCGCCCCACCCATCCCTCTCCGGTGAACCTGCTACCCATTCTGCACCCCCTTCACCTTAAGACAGACAAGGAGGTTGTTTGTTCCCCCTACAATAGACGAGATCAAACCTGCCTCGGTGCTCTACGGCTGTTTCTTTCTTCTCCAACAAATCGAGTAACCCAAAATCCGTTTTCAGGCGACTGACATGTGCTCTGCGGTTGTTTCTTTCTTCTTCAACAAATCGGCTGACCCGAATTCCGTTTTCACGCGACTGACGTGCAGTTAAACTGGAAGACATAACGCACTTGCCATTATGCTAGGAAGCTCTCTCAAGGATAAAAAATTAATGGTAAACACACGGGGTTTGTTACATGACTATTATGAGGCGTTCCAATAATTCTCTCCACCCCCACCCTCGAAATTTCATCGAGGTGGGGTCCCTTCAACCCCCTTAATCCAATAAAAAATTGCCAGGTCAAGATCAAACCTTAAGTGTTGATGTGGCATTATTGCTCTAGAATTATGGGAGTTACAAGATTGTGTGCCATTTTCCCCCAAGAGCATGGTTAATAGTGTTGGGTTTCGTAGTAATTTCAAAAAAAATTCCTACGCACACGCAAAATCATGGTGATGTATAGCAACGAGAGGGGAGAGTGTTGTCTACATACCCTTGTAGACCGTAAGCGGAAGCGTTAGCACAACGCGGTTGATGTAGTCGTACGTCTTCACGGCCCGACCGATCAAGCACCGAAACTACGGCACCTCCGAGTTCTAGCACACGTTCAGCTCGATGACGTCCCTCGAACTCCGATCCAGCCGAGTGTCGAGGGAGAGTTCCGTCAGCACGACGGCGTGGTGACGATCTTGATGTTCTACCGTCGCAGGGCTTCGCCTAAGCACCGCTACGATATTATCGAGGTGGACTATGGTGGAGGGGGGCACCGCACACGGCTAAGAGATCCAAAGGATCAATTGTTGTGTCTTTGGTGCTAGCCCTGCCCCTCTATTTATATGTTGAGCCCCGGGGTCGAAACTTGGAGCAAAAGCCTCCTCAAAGTCGGTTTTTCCCGAAAGGCAAGAGTCCCACTCGGACTCCAGGACCAAACGCCACAATCCTTGGCGTCTGGCCCAGACGCCATGGGCCTCGGCGTCTGGCCCAGGGCCAGACGCCAGGGTCTCTGGCGTTTGGCCCCCTGGACTCCGCAAAAACTCCTTTTGCACCGATCTAAAGCCTCATGAGCTTGACCCCTTGGCCTAACCATATCATCCAATATATGAATCTTTACGTCTCGACCATTTCGAGACTCCTCGTCATGTCCCCAATCTCATCCGGGACTCCGAACTCCTTCGGTACATCAAAACATGTAAACTCATAATATAACTGTCATCGTAACCTTAAGCGTGCGGACCCTACGGGTTCGAGAACAATGTAGACATGACCGAGACACGTCTCCGGTCAATAACCAATAGCGGGACCTGGATGCCCATATTGGCTCCTACATATTCTACGAAGATCTTTATCGGTCAGACCGCATAACAACATACGTTGTTCCCTTTGTCATCGGTATGTTACTTGCCCGAGATTCGATCGTCGGTATCCAATACCTAGTTCAATCTCGTTACTGGCAAGTCTCTTTACTCGTTCCGTAATACATCATATCACAACTAACATATTAGTTGCAGTGCTTGCAAGGCTTATGTGATGTGCATTACCGAGAGGGCCCAGAGATACCTCTCCGACAATCGGAGTGACAAATCCTAATCTCGAAATACGCCAACCCAACATCTACTTTTGGAGACACCTGTAATGCTCCTTTATAATCACCCAGTTACGTTGTGACGTTTGGTAGCACCCAAGGTGTTCCTCCGGCAAACGGGAGTTGCATAATCTCATAGTTATAGGAACATGTATAAGTCATGAAGAAAGCAGTAGCAACATACTAAACGATCAGGTGCTAAGCTAATGGAATGGGTCATGTCAATCAGATCATTCAACTAATGATGTGACCTCGTTACTCAAATAACAACTCTTTTGTCTATGGTTAGGAAACATAACCATCTTTGATTAACGAGCTAGTCAAGTAGAGGCATACTAGTGACACTCTGTTTGTCTATGTATTCACACATGTATTATGTTTCCGGTTAATACAATTCTAGCATGAATAATAAACATTTATCATGATATAAGAAAATAAATAATAACTTTATTGTTGCCTCTAGGGCATATTTCCTTCAGTCTCCCACTTGCACTAGAGTCAATAATCTAGTTCACATCGCCATGTGATTTAACAGCAATAGTTCACATCACCATGTGATTAACACCCATAGTTCACATCGCTATGTGACCAACACCCAAAGGGTTTACTAGATTCAGTAATCTAGTTCACATCGCTATGTGATTAACACCCAAGGAGTACTAAGGTGTGATCATGTTTTGCTTGTGAGAGAATCTTAGTCAACGGGTCTGCCACATTCAGATCCTCATGTATTTTGCAAATTTCTATGTCAACAATGCTCTGCATGGAGCTACTCTAGCTAATTGCTCCCACTTTCAATATGTATCTAGATCGAGACTTAGAGTCATCTAGATTAGTGTCAAACTTGCATCGGCGTAACCCTTTACGACGAACCTTTTTTCACTTCCATAATAGAGAAACATATCCTTATTCCACTAAGGACAATTTTGACCGCTGTCCAGTGATCTACTCCTAGATCACTATTGTACTCCCTTGCCAAACTCAGTGCAGGGTATACAATAGATCTGGTACACATCATGGCATATTTTATAGAACCTATGACTGAGGCATAGGAAATGACTTTCATTCTCTTTCTATTTTTTGCCGTGGTCGGGCTTTGAGTCTTACTCAACTTCACACCTTGTAACATAGGAAAGAACTCTTTCTTTGACTGTTCCATTTTGAACTACTTCAAAATCTTGTCAAGGTATGTACTCATTGAAAAAACTTATCAAGCGTCTTGATCTATCTCTATAGATCTTGAAACTCAATATGTAAGCAGCTTCACCGAAGTCTTTCTTTGAAAAACTCCTTTCAAACACTCCTTTTATGCTTTACAGAATAATTCTATATTATTTCCGATCAACAATATGTCATTCACATATACTTATCAGAAATGTTGTAGAGCTCCCACTCACTTTCTTGTAAATACAGGCTTCTCCGAAAGTCTGTATAAAACCAAATGCTTTGATCACACTATCAAAACGTTTATTCCAACTCCGAGAGGCTTGCACCAGTCCATAAATGGATCGCTGGAGCTTGCACACTTTGTTAGCTCCCTTTGGATCGACAAAACCTTCCGGTTGCATCATATACAACTCTTCTTCCAGAAATCCATTCAGGAATGCAGTTTTGACATCCATCTGCCAAATTTCATAATCATAAAATGCGGCAATTGCTAACATGATTCGGACGGACTTAAGCATCGCTACGGGTGAGAAGGTCTCATCGTAGTCAATCCCTTGAACTTGCCGAAAACCTTTTGCGACAAGTCGAGCTTTGTAGACAGTAACATTACCATCAGCGTCAGTCTTCTTCTTAAAGATCCATTTATTCTCAATTGCTTGCCGATCATCGGGCAAGTCAACCAAAGTCCATACTTTGTTCTCATACATGGATCCCATCTCAGATTTCATGGCTTCAAGCCACTTTGCGGAATCTGGGCTCATCATCGCTTCTTCATAGTTCGTAGGTTTCATCATGATCTAGTAGCATGACTTTCGGAACAGGATTACCGTACCACTCTGGCGCGGATCTTACTCTGGTTGATCTACGAGGTTCAGTAGTATCTTGTTCTGAAGTTTCATGATCATCATCATTAGCTTCCTCACTAACTGGTGTAGGTGTCACAAAAACAGTTTTCTGTGATGTACTACTTTCCAATAAGGGAGCAGGTACAGTTACCTCGTCAAGTTCTACTTTCCTCCCACTCACTTCTTTCAAGAGAAACCCCTTCTCCAGAAAGTTTCCGAATTTAGCAAAAAAAGTCTTGCCTTCGGATCTGTGGTAGAAGGTGTATCCAATAGTTTCCTCTGGATATCCTATGAAGACGCACTTCTCCGATTTGAGTTTGAGCTTATCAGGATGAAATTTTTTCATATAAGCATTGCAACCCCAAACTTTAAGAAACGACAGCTTAGGTTTCTTGCCAAACCATAGTTCATATGGTGTCGCCTCAACGGATTTAGATGGTGCCCTATTTAATGTGAATGTAGCTTTCTTTAATGCATAACCCCAAAACGATAGTGGTAGATCCGTAAGAGACATCATAGATTGCACTATATATCTAATAAAGTACGGTTATGACGTTCGGACACACCATTATGCTGTGGTGTTCCATGTGGCATGAGTTTGTGAAACTATTCCACATTGTTTTAATTGAAGACCAAACTCGTAACTCAAATATTTGTCTCCGCGATCAGATCGTAGAAAATTTATTTTCTTGTCACGATGATTTTTCACTTCACTCTGAAATTCTTTGAACTGTTCAACTGTTTCAAACTTATGTTTCATCAAGTAGATATCCCCATATCTGCTCAAATCATCTGTGAAGGTCAGAAAATAATGATACCTGCTGCAAGCTTTAATATTCACCGGACCACATACATCAGTATGTATGATCTCCAACAAATCTGTTGCTTGCTTCATTGTTCCGGAGAACGGCGTTTTAGTCATCTTGCCCAAAAGGCATGGTTCGCAAGCATCAAGTGATTCATAATCAAGTGATTCCAAAATCCCATCAGCATGGAGTTTCTTCATGCGCTTTACACCAATATGACCTAAACGGCAGTGCTACAAATAAGTTGCACTATCATTATTAACTTTGCATCTTTTGGTTACAATATTATGATTATGTGTATCACTACGATCGAGATCCAACGAACTATTTTCATTGGGTGTGTAACCATATAAGGTTTTATTCATGTAAACAGAACAACAATTTATTCTCTTACTTAAATGAATAACCGTATTACAATAAACATGATCAAATCATATTCATGCTCAACGCAAACACCAAATAACACTTATTCAGGTTCAACACTAATCCCGAAAGTATAGGGAGTGTGCGATGATGATCATATCAATCTTGGAACCACTTCCAACACACATCGTCACTTCACCCTTAACTAGTCTCTGTTTATTCTGCAACTCCCGTTTCGAGTTACTAATCTTAGCAACTGAACTAGTATCAAATACTGAGGGGTTGCCATAAACACTAGTAAAGTACACATCAATAACATGTATATAAAATATACTTATGTTCACTTTGCCATCCTTCTTATTGCCAATCACTTGGGGTAGTTCCGCTTCCAGTGACCAGTCCCTTTGCAGTAGAAACACTTAGTCTCAGGCTTAGGACCAGACTTGGGCTTCTTCACTTGAGCAGCAACTTGCTTGCCATTCTATTTGAAGTTCCCCTTCTTCCCTCTGCCCTTTTCTTGAAACTAGTGGTCTTGTCTACCATCAACACTTGATGTTTTTCTCGATTTCTACCTTCGTCAATTTCCGCATTACGAAGAGCTTGGGAATTGTTTCCGTTATCCCTTGCATATCATAGTTCATCACGAAGTTCTACTAACTTGGTGATGGTGACTAGAGAATTCTGTCAATCACTATCTTATCTGGAAGATTAACTCCCACTTGATTCAAGCGATTGTTGTACTCAGACAATCTGGGCACATGCTCACTAGTTGAGCGATTCTCCTCCATCTTTTAGCTATAGAACTTGTTGGAGACTACATATCTCTCAACTCGGGTATTTGCTTGAAATATTAACTTCAACTCCTGGAACATCTCATATGCTCCATGATGTTCAAAACGTCGTTGAAGTCCCGATTCTAAGCCATTAAGCATGGTGCACTAAACTATCAAGTAGTCATCATATTGAGCTAGCCAAACGTTCATAACGTCTGCATCTGCTCCTGCAATAGGTCCGTCACCTAGCGATGCATCAAGGACATAATTCTTCTGTGCAGTAATGAGGATAAACCTCAGATCACGGATCCAATCCGCATCATTGCTACTAACATTTTTCAACATGATTTTCTCTAGGAACATATCAAAATAAACACAGGGAAGCAACAACGCGAGCTATTGATCTACAACATAATTTGCAAAATACTACCAGGACTAAGTTCATGATAAATTAAAGTTCAATTAATCATATTATTTAAGAACTCCCACTTAGATAGACATCCCTCTAATCCTCTAAGTGATTACGTGATCCAAATCAACTAAACCATGACCGATCATCACGTGAGATGGAGTAGTTTACAATGGTGAACATCGTTATGTTGATCATATCTACTATATGATTCACGCTCGACCTTTCGGTCTCCGTGTTCCGAGGCCATATCTGTATATGCTAGGCTCGTCAAGTTTAACCTGAGTATTCTGCGTGTGCAAAACTGGCTTGCACCCGTTGTAGATGGACGTAGAGCTTATCACACCCGATCATCACGTGGTGTCTGGGCACGACGAACTTTGGCAACGGTGCATACTCAGGGAGAACACTTCTTGATAATTTAGTGAGAGATCATCTTATAATGCTACCGTCAATCAAAGCAAGATAAGATGCATAAAAAGATAAACATCACATGCAATCAATATAAATGATATGATATGGCCATCATCATCTTGTGCTTGTGATCTCCATCTCCAAAGCACCGTCATGATCACCATCGTCACCGGCGCGACACCTTGATCTCCATCGTAGCATCGTTGTCGTCTCGCCAATCTTATGCTTCCACGACTATCACTACCGTTTAGTAATAAAGTAAAGCATTACATCGCGATTGCATTGCATACAATAAAGCGACAACCATATGGCTCCTGCCAGTTGCCGATAACTCGGTTACAAAACATGATCATCTCATACAATAAAATTCAGCATCATGCTTTGACCATATCACATCACAACATGCCCTGCAAAAACAAGTTAGACGTCCTCTACTTTGTTGTTGCATGTTTTACGTGGCTGCTAGGGGCTTAAGTAAGAAACAATCTCACCTACGCATCAAAACCACAACGATAGTTTGTCAAATAGACTCCGTTTTAACCTTCTCAAGGACCGGGCGTAGCCATACTCGGTTCAACTAAAGTTGGAGAGACAGTCGCCCGCAAGCCATCTATGTGCAAAGCACGTCGAGGGAACCGGTCTCGCGTAAGCGTACGCGTAAGGTTGGTCCGGGTCGTCTCGTCCAACAATACCGCCGAACCAAAGTATGACATGCTGGTAGGCAGTATGACTTGTATCGTCCACAACTCACTTGTGTTCTACTCGTGCATATAACATCAACATAAGTAACCTAGGCTCGGATGCCACTGTTGGGTTTCGTAGTAATTTCAAAAAAAATTCCTACGCACACGCAAGATCATGGTGATGTATAGCAACGAGAGGGGAGAGTGTTGTCTACATACCCTTGTAGACCGTAAGCGGAAGCGTTAGCACAACGCGGTTGATGTAGTCGTACGTCTTCACGGCCCGACCGATCAAGCACCGAAACTACGGCACCTCCGAGTTCTAGCACACGTTCAGCTCGATGACGTCCCTCGAACTCCGATCCAGCCGAGTGTCGAGGGAGAGTTCCGTCAGCACGACGGCGTGGTGACGATCTTGATGTTCTACCGTCGCAGGGCTTCGCCTAAGCACCGCTACGATATTATCGAGGTGGACTATGGTGGAGGGGGGCACCGCACACGGCTAAGAGATCCAAAGGATCAATTGTTGTGTCTTTGGTGCTAGCCCTGCCCCTCTATTTATATGTTGAGCCCCGGGGTCGAAACTTGGAGCAAAAGCCTCCTCAAAGTCGGTTTTTCCCGAAAGGCAAGAGTCCCACTCGGACTCCAGGACCAAACGCCACAATCCTTGGCGTCTGGCCCAGACGCCATGGGCCTCGGCGTCTGGCCCAGGGCCAGACGCCAGGGTCTCCGACGTTTGGCCCCCTGGACTCCGCAAAAACTCCTTTTGCACCGATCTAAAGCCTCATGGGCTTGACCCCTTGGCCTAACCATATCATCCAATATATGAATCTTTACGTCTCGACCATTTCGAGACTCCTCGTCATGTCCCCAATCTCATCCGGGACTCCGAACTCCTTCGGTACATCAAAACATGTAAACTCATAATATAACTGTCATCGTAACCTTAAGCGTGCGGACCCTACGGGTTCGAGAACAATGTAGACATGACCGAGACACGTCTCCGGTCAATAACCAATAGTGGGACCTGGATGCCCATATTGGCTCCTACATATTCTACGAAGATCTTTATCGGTCAGACCGCATAACAACATACGTTGTTCCCTTTGTCATCGGTATGTTACTTGCCCGAGATTCGATCGTCGGTATTCAATACCTAGTTCAATCTCGTTACTGGCAAGTCTCTTTACTCGTTCCGTAATACATCATATCACAACTAACATATTAGTTGCAGTGCTTGCAAGGCTTATGTGATGTGCATTACCGAGAGGGCCCAGAGATACCTCTCCGACAATCGGAGTGACAAATCCTAATCTCGAAATACGCCAACCCAACATCTACTTTTGGAGACACCTGTAATGCTCCTTTATAATCACCCAGTTACGTTGTGACGTTTGGTAGCACCCAAGGTGTTCCTCCGGCAAACGGGAGTTGCATAATCTCATAGTTATAGGAACATGTATAAGTCATGAAGAAAGCAATAGCAACATACTAAACGATCAGGTGCTAAGCTAATGGAATGGGTCATGTCAATCAGATCATTCAACTAATGATGTGACCTCGTTACTCAAATAACAACTCTTTTGTCTATGGTTAGGAAACATAACCATCTTTGATTAACGAGCTAGTCAAGTAGAGGCATACTAGTGACACTCTGTTTGTCTATGTATTCACACATGTATTATGTTTCCGGTTAATACAATTCTAGCATGAATAATAAACATTTATCATGATATAAGGAAATAAATAATAACTTTATTATTGCCTCTAGGGCATATTTCCTTCAAATAGTATATCCAACTACTGGCTATATGAAGCTACCATGTCATCTAAAGCAATATGTATAGTCACTCATACAATAAGGTTGGCTATTAGACCACTACTTTTTTTTCTCTTCTCTCTTTCTCTTTCATTGTATTTATTACTTTTTTCTAGGAACACTTCAACAATTTTTTCATGTCTCTCTCCTTCATATAGGCAAAAAGTGCCATGTAGGCGGGCTATAAGCCCACTATTGTACTTGCTCTATTCCCACTCCCTAATTTCGATTGGCCCCTTGATTTTCACTGTGGCACAACCACACCAACCTATAAATTAAATCGGTAAAAGTCTTCCATATAAGTGGAAAACAGGGTGTGTCAGAGTGAAATCAAACTATAGGTGGAAAACAAACATGATGCTTCGGTTAATTAGTGTCAATTACTAAAACCCAGACATGCAACTGATTACTTGCATCATCTAGGAAGAAAAAACTAAAACAGAAGATAAAAGATGTGATCAAGTAAACATTGTGACAACTGCTTCTGCAAATAGTATGATTTCCATTTCCAATGAAATTTCATTGGAACTACGAAAATTTCTATGTTTTTTTGGTACATACTACAATAATTGCCTCATCGTCAACATATTTTTAGTAAGTATGCATGGTAGTATACAAATTCAAATAATAATAAATTTTTGAAGTATTTGGTTGGATTTCAGCTGAATTCTAGTGTATTTCGTTCATCTCGCCAAACTGAAACCTGAAACACTAAAATTTAATGGAACTCAATGATTTTTGTTGTGGCCATGAATATTACTGAAACCAAAATTAAAAATCATAGTGCCTATGCCTAATGCATGTTGTTTAGCATATAGCCAAATATAATAGAAATAAAATGAGCAAAGGTGTTAACTCTTGATACCCTATCACTAACTCTTTGCAAGCCAATGACCAAGGGGACTAGGAATTCATGCATGATCTAAATGCTAGAATATTTGCCTTACTTTTGGTATGTTTGGCTGTGCTTTGGATTTTGTAAAAATAGTCAAGGAAAAGTTGCTTTGAGCTCATAACAGTGGGAAGCCTCGAAGTTGTGTTGTTGGGACAATCGTGGAACTACAAATTTAATAGGAATACTTTGTGATGCCCCTGAAACCCTGACAGCCTCTTTGTACGATAATTTACCATAAGACCAATTTATACACTAATTAACATTTAAATGACCCTTTGGGAAGTGAACTTACGACAATATAGATAGTTCATTTTCAACCACTATTTTCTAGTGTTATATACTTGTACATATAGATATATAAATAGATAGCAATATTCTTCATCGACATGGCTATCATATCTTCCTCATCGCGCCTTCCTTTAGTTTCGTGGTGGTTAAAACAACCTTTTGTTCAGATCATGCTTAAGGATGGCAATGGGTTGGGTTTGGATGGGGTTGAAAGAATATCAAATCCATATCCATATCGATGAAGGCAGTCTTTGCCCACCCATGAAAATATCCATGGATGGAAAATTGTGTCCATGTCCAAACCCAATGGATATCCATACCCGCTGGATATGCACTAGGTCCTCTCAAGACATATAGATAAGACATAGCACATTGTTAACATAAGCTCTTCCACACTTCACCTCATGGCAGGCTAGGCTTCACTTATGGTAAAAATAAACTTATTGTAAATTGTCATCCACTAACAACCTAATATCATTTAGTATTTTCTAAAAGATGAGAATGACAAGTCATTTAACAAGGAGATAAAAATAAGGAAAGGGGCACTAGAGTATGTTAAAGTGGGGACCAAATGTCAACTGATAAAAGTTATGGCGGAGATTGTGCAATTTATTTTGCATGCTTTAGAAAACAAAGTGGAAAATTACAGCAGAACATGTGACTGTGGGGTAGGGATAGAAAATCTGTTTCCCATTAAGTCGTACTATCGGGTCGGGTTTGGGTATACCCATGGGTACAAGATTACATCCATGTCCTACCCACGAGCAATTAGGTCGGGTTTGGACGCTGCCCATGGGCACAAAAGCATATCCAAACCCTATCCATTCGGACCGGATATCCATGGGTATTCATGTCCATGGGTAAAATAGCCATCCTTAAATCATGCTTTTTCAACATATATGCTACTTTTCAAAGGTAAAAAAATGGAGCCTTCAGAAATGATTAAGCTATTGAAGGATGTTGATTTTTGTTACATGAACACTATACAATAGTCTTGTCATGATCTCTATTTGTCAGTATTAGTCATCCTTTTGGTAGTCGTCATGATCCTCTAGGTGGATATCAGGAGTGTTTTTTGTCAGGTTTGGTGAAATCTCGGTGGGTTTTTTACCAGTTTTGGTGAAATGTCAGTTTTTTGTAGTTACCCGGGGCTGGTGGATCATGCATGGTATGGTGGTATAGCCATTGTCAGGATCCACCACTGGTGGTGCACTGAGGGCTCAACCAACATCCTCTGTATCCACAGTGAAAACCTAGGCTTAGCTACTTTCTGGACCAAACTACGACAATGACGATATGCAATATAATGTTTTGTATCCGAAGATGTTGTTGTGGGTCATTGACATGCTTTCTGAGATGGAATTCCAAGAAATGGTCATGGCCAAATTTGGTGATGACGATGAGTGTCATATCCCTCGATACAGGGGTTTCTTGTGGACGATCTTGTGTAGCTCCGGGCATGTGGATGATCTCGGTAGCCCTGAGCATAGGGGTTCTAAGAGGGGCTCAGCTTTGGAATATATTGTGTTAGAGAAACTTCCATGCTATATTTTTTATTTTGGTGAGTTAATATCATTTATAGTGATGTAGTTGTATGCATCCCTAGTTAGTTGGTGTGATGTTTAGTGATAAAAGGGATCTTTCATTTATCAAAAATAGAAAATCTTAACAACAATTCATCATGATTGAGATTTGTGAGACATGCATTACTGCACCCCCCACCCCACCCCACCCCACCCCCACTCCCGGCCTAATTTTTTCCCCGCAAAGGGTATTTTGGTTCATAAAGCTAATTAGTAGTAATACGTTAGATTGTATAAAAGGAATTAGTCCCCATTCTCCCAGTGGCTTTGAGGGGCACATTAATGAGTATGTATAGCTAGGTATCTCAACAATTTCTAAGATCTTCTCTTTCTCTCTATTTACCTTGCAACAAACAGTAACACGCAACACTCGTGTACACTAACAGATTTTAGAGAGGGCATTGCAGAGAAACATTATGTAACTTGCAGACAATATTACAGATGAATTCGACAAAGTAAAATTTCTAGACTCTGCCAAATCCTTATCTATTTGCATGTAGTGTAAATAAATCTGGTCTTATTTCATGTTCTAGACCACGAGAATCGATCAAGATGGCGACCTCGACAGTGTTCCTCTCTTTGGCAGTATGTGGATTTCTGTGGGATTGATGAGAATTTTCATCGAGTAACCGGGCAAATTTGTTCTTTTTAAACGATGGACTGAGTAAAAAAGCTCCGGTCTCAAATTTTTTTTCAGAAAATTGCCATGCCAAATGGATCATTCGAGAGGAATACCCCAGTGGTTCAACAGGGGATGCTCCAGCCATGCTCCCACCGGCACTGTTCTCGCTGCCTCCCGACATCTCTGGATGCCAGTGCTAGCGACGTATCCGTCTATCCGTCTGCGCAGCAGAGTACGTAGCAGCAGTGAACAGTCGGACGGAAGCCAGGAATCATAAGCAGCCAAGCAGCAGGGGGAAGTTGCCAAGTTGGCGACGAAAGGAGAGGCATTGTGTCCGTTGGCTAGCCCCCTAGGCGAAGGATGCGATGCGATGCGGCAGGGAGGCCGGCAAGGGCCCAAAAGGAGGCGGCCGGGAAGCTCGCACGCGCCTGCGCTCCCTGTCTGCCGCTTTTCAACCGGAAAAAAGAAGACCCCATGCGCATATGCTGATATGCATCTGCATGGCGCGCGCGGGTTTGCTTGCTAGGCCAAAAGCAAAAGCCGCGACACTACCGGAGAAGCGAGAAAAAGTTGCCCCGCAGCAGCGTGCGCTGCGCGGTACGATC
>NC_041391.1:658442890-658499446 GCF_002162155.2 Triticum dicoccoides | reverse complement strand
CGCTACATGTACGCTTGAATATCTACTAACAGTGTACGTACGTACGTAATTTCGTATTGTATTATAGGAGCAGTACTGCTGCATCTTTTCATGCAAGATTCGGATACTCATCATATATAGAGAGACTTCTACTTTTGGTCTGAAGAATATTTGGTCCGAGCATTTGGCAATTAAAAACCCTGCGTAGCTAGCTTATAGCTAGCCCATACAGTATATTGTATATGTGTGCGTGTCTCTCTGCTTGAAAAGATTGCTCGCTGTACGTGTTTGTTTCTTGGTGTAGCTAAGCAAGGCATAAGATATTAACCAGAGCCAACACTGAACTCCTGCTACGTACTGCATAAACCCTGCTGCAGCCAATTCTTTTCTCTGAACATTCCTGGTGTAGGCAATTGACTAGTGCTCGCGTACACGACGACCAACGTTATCCCCTAAGACAGAGCAATAGCAATACTCTAGTGCAGTATATATATCATATCGTTGATGCAGTAGATACATATGCAGGGCAGGGCAGGTACATCGTGGGTTGAAATGGAAGGGAATAGATGGAATGATGGCTTGTCGCCGGGCCAAGTTTATTCCCCTGCTGCTTAACGAGATCTGTCTATCTGATCTAGCTGCTGCAGCAGTTGGTGGTGATTAGCTACTGATACGGAGCATAGAAGACGCCAGAGACAAAATGGTTGCTTGTTTAGGGATAAGGGCCACCGGACAAATTAGTGCAACTTTGGCCACGGTCCCTGAGGCTGGAGGCTGCGAGGCTCTCGGACGACACGCATTAATGAACAAAAGCGTTCAGCTGGCCCATGTGCTTGCCCATCTACTGCCCGTAAATTCAATAAAAGAAGATCATGCGATATAGTTTATCACCACCGCACCAAGCCGCAGATTCACTTCATTTTCAGACAGTGTCATCGTACACCTATCTATCTATCAATCAGTAGCGATGAATTAACAATTTATGCAGCGTATCTACAGTAGTGACGTACCTCTGTAAACTTTTATAAGTCGTTTTAGGTCACTATTTGAAGTAATTACTAAAACATCGACACGTATGCATGGTAGTTTATTTTCTTCCTATAGTAAGCATCACAGGTTTATCCCCTCGGAGTTGGAGGTGCGGTAGGTGCGTGCACGCGGGGTAGCTAGCTAATCTAACCGTACGGGGTGGCAGCTGACAAATAGTAGCGGCAAAGTGGATGATGATGGGCAAGGCGCCAAGGGCAAGCCTGCTGGGGGTTTAGGGGCAAGGGCCAGAGGACAAACCCAACACCAAGAGGGAGCACGCACGTTATCACATCACGAAACCACCACCACCTTTTATTTGCCAATCGCCACCAGCTACCCACTGATAAAGCGGCATGCCCGCCTCCGCGGAACCCCCCGCCTGCTTTGGCCTTTGGGACACAACAGATGGCTAGCATCTGTAGCATGGCAGATGCGCAGAGAGAGGTGGTACTGATTGCTCCACTCCATTCCGGTGGTGCGTAGCTATAGGCGCCGCATCAAAGTGAGCGCCGCTGATGGGCGAGGCGATGGCCGGCGGTGCGTGCGTGCATGCATGCATGGCGACGGCAGCTTTCGACATTTATTTTTGGTTCTACCCCCGGGCCGGACCACATTCCCCCCATACTTTCAGTGCCATCGGTAAACAAACTTCCACTGAGCGACCACCAGTGACCACAGGGAGAGATGGGGAGAGGTGCTGCCTGCCGGCGGCGGGGGCAGTGGACAGTGGGGCTGTGCCAAGAAGCAGCGGCTACATGTAGAGCTACATACCGCTCCAGGTTGCATGGGCCCTTTTTTCAGAAGAAAAAAATTGCATAGGCTGGTGGTGTCTAGTGCATGATTAGTGTTCAGTGTTTCTTATTACTTAGAGGGAACAAGCAATGAGGAAAGAGCATCATCTATTCTTTTTTCTTTTAGGCTGGTGGTATCTAGTGCATTTTGGTTTTGCTATTTTAATGGGATTGAGAAGCAACTATCTACATTTAAGTCGCCACTAACTAGGAGTCTAAGACGGACAAGTGAAACAAGAGGATATTGATCGGACGACTATTGATGTCGCCTAAGAAATAACTATTTTGCGAGCCAGCCTAAATATAGTCACTCACTCATTTTATTTCGTTATTTTTCCATCGATATTGAAACATAGTGAAACTAAAGAAAAGAAAAATTAGTGCTACAAAACTTTGTGGAAATTGTTGCAACGGTCAAAGGAACCCAAACCATAGCTTGAGTTCACCCTTCAAAGCTAATCGGGTGAGTTGTTTGCATTGTCCGGCTGCAGTGAACAACGATTCTAGTTTCCAAGCCATTTGTAGTAACCCTCGTATCCTTGAGGAGCCCACCATCAAGATCAAGAATTAACAGGGGATATCGCTTGCAATTCAGAAGATTTTGACAGGAGAGTAAGAGTGATATAGCACTGTGTTCAGTGTTGCATGGATAACTCTACCATCAGTGGAGGAGTTAATTGTCATGGATGTAGTAAATTGTTTTAGAAACAGGTAAAAAGGATTTGCATTTTCCCCATCAACTAAGAAGTCGTTGCCTAGGTAACTAGAGAAAAATGCGACAGACAAACATGAATGATATAAACGCACCACTACCTACCAAGTTAGCCTAGAACACCACCAACCAAAATGTCACAACAAAGTAACCTCAATATATGTCGCTGAGGTGATTCGTGTATTGATATGCACCACCCTGATCATCACCATTGCCCCGTAGGTCGATCGCTCTTACTTCACCACGAACAAACTATGGAACATTTCAATGAACGCCGCAAATCCATGCCCATTGATACAATACAACCAACCATCACATCGGCGGATACGCAACTCCAATTTTGATGATTTGACTTGTAAAAGCAAAGCATCGCACAAGCCTTGTGACGATCATCCCATGACGGTGGTTGCATTGTGCTACCCACCAATGCCACCTCATGATGTGTGTCGTCATCGTTCCCCGCCGCATCTTGGTGAATTGGTGTGCAAGAACATCTAGTCATGTTGTCAGGAGACCAACGCTAATATTGCGTCGAGCACTGTTGGTACTGTAAGCTCTGTTTGCGTTTAAAAAAATAAGTAGGAGTTTTTTTTTGTTGAAAAGAAAGGTAGGAGTGGTGACAAGTTTCTATTTTAGTGAAGGAGTGGTGCGAGTTTTCTTTTAGACAATGGAGTGGTGCAGGGTTTTTTCTTTTCTTTTTGAGACAATAGGAGTGGTGTAGGTGAAAAAGATAGGATCTGTGGCAAATGAATGGATGGGCCTAGTACTGTAATTTTAGGAACATGCATGAATAATAGTATTTGGGCCAACGATTACCTTTTTTTAGGGGTGGGCCTAAGATTACCTAGTCACAACACCATCCTGGGCTCCGAGATGGGCCTAGCTAAGAGCCACTTACAAAGGCCCAGAAAAGGAACAGAAAGAGAGGAGAACATAACAAAGGAACAGGAAGCAGAAAACCTTACCCTGATGCCAATCCCGTCATGGCAGGACCTAATCCATCCCCAGCTATGGCGGCGGCGGCGGCGGCGAGGGCCTGGTGGCGGCCGGAAATCCCCGCGACCGCCGCATCCGCTGCTGGCAGCTGCTTCTTCCGTGCCGGAGGAAAACGCTTGTGAGGCCTCTCCCCTAAGCTTTAATTTCAGGGTTTCCATCTCCAATTACTGCGCTGAATTGAGCAAAAATAGTACTGTACGTGCTGTAGTATTCTGGCAACTTAGGACGTCGGTTTGCCGGCCGGTAGTATCAGGTAAAGGTGGGATCTTGGGATTCTTGAATCTCGGTCCTCTGCAGTTTGTTAGTACACGCTTTACTGAATCTTGGTCTTCTGCAGTTATGAATCTTGGCCTTCTGCAGTTAGTTACACACTTTACTGTCAAGTGTCAAGTGCTTTGGTTAATGATAATTAAGCCAGTTACAGTTTTATTCTCCTCCTCTATTGAAAAATGAACTCAAGTAGTAGGCAGAAAGATAAAATTGTACTACCATTTCTTTGACTGGACCTTGGAAATTTTCATCCTGGGAGGAATTCGAGTCCCAATTCAAGTGAAAATTGCAGTCACCATACCAGTAAATAGCTTCGTTCTACTACTTTCTCGTTAGTCTCAATGTAGTAATAGTCTAACTGAGGTATGCTTAGTCCTCAGTGTAAAATCTTCTTATTGATCGCATTATTTGCCACTTGGTTGAGTTGCTTCCGTTCACCCTGTTTAGATTAAGGAACTCTTATTTCAAGTCTACTTCCACATCGATTATTACCCTTCTACAATTTGGAACATGTTGCCATGATCTCTGTTTGTTGCAAGGAATGTTACTATGATTAATGTGGCTGACCATGTTGCAATTTATCTTTAAACATTTCTAGCAATACAGGACTTCAAATGACAGGCAGAGCCAGCAGCATCCTCCCTCACGTGAAGAGCGGGGAGGCAGCAGAAGGGAGCCCGAACGCCGACGCCGACACTGCCATCGTCACCGCCCCGGTTGTCGATGAGGAGACCCTCCGCCACGACCTGGAGACGGCGATCGAGGAGGAGGACTATGGGCGCGCTGCCAAGCTCCGGGATGAGCTCCGACACCTGCGAGAGGACGGGAGGTCGTCGCTGCTGGCGGCAAACGCGCGGTTCTACGACGCATTTCGGGACGGCGACCTGGCAGCGATGCACGCGGTGTGGGCAAAGGGGGAGCACGTGTACGTGGTGCACCCGTCGGCGGGGCGCATCTCGGGCTACGAGACGGTGATGCGGAGCTGGGAGATGGTGTGCGACGCCGACCACGAGTTCCCGCTGCGGTTCGACCTGCAGGACGTGGAGGTGCACGTCAAGGGGGATATTGGGTATGTCACCTGCCTGGAGATGGTGAAGACGAGGGGCAGCGGCGGCAGCTGGGGCAAGCAGCTCGCCACCAACGTCTTCGAGAGGGTCGCCGGCGAGTGGCTCATGTGCGTCCACCATGCCTCCCATCTCGACGACGACGACGACGAATGATCATCGAAGATGGATGATGACCGGGTTCGAGCACAGGAGGTTTCGCGGTACAGACGTGAGCGTAGAGTTACAGGCCATACCATTCGGCAGAGTTGAGAGACGTTTTATCATTTCTAGTTCTTCCATTTTTGTATCACCATCAAATACATATGCTATTTTTGTATAATCCAATACATGTCCTATTTTGAGGAATTTATACTCTTTTCTATTCCCTCGTCCCACATCAATTGTCGCTCAAACCGATGTATCATGACAGATTTCAATGCTTAAGTGACGGAAGTTGTTTTCTTTCAGGTCTACTGGTCACCATGAAATGTCACAGGAGAACCCACCAAGCGTATAGCATTCCATCACGCGAGGATTATTCTTCACCAGCTAGTGCTTATTAGTTATTATCAGGCAAGGACACCAGAATTTTTTACTAGAAGTAGAAAAGTTACACAAAGTTGATATCTGAGCTAAAAAAACAGCATAGTGAAATCGGCAGATTCTCAACTGATCTTGACCATCCAGGTAGCAAAGAGAAGCAAGTGGAGTATACTAACCAAATGAAGCAACAGGTATACAAAGCTTGATGAAATATAAACTCAAGTGCCATCCCTTAAGAAATTCACTTTTTCACCACCAGAGTGTAGTTATTCTCAACAAGGCAAAACATGACACAAGCTCACGACACAAACGTACGGGTATTTCGGGGACCATAATGATACGACACTTGTAGGAAATCTGGATGCTTAGTAGGCAGTAACTAAGTAGGCCTAGGTGCCGCCATCTCCACATGGAGGATGAGGTTATCATAACCATACCCATTGAGCTTGCTGATGGCCTTCTCGGCGTCCTCCCTGTGAACAAAGTTGACGAACCCAAAGCCCCTGCTCATTCCAGTCTTCTGATCCACCGCGACATAGACACGGCTGACCGGGCCAAATGTGCGGAACAGCTCGAGGAGGTCGGGCTCGCGGGTGTCCTCAGACAGATTGGTAACACGGACACTGTTCTCGTCGTTCCTGCGCCTCATGTCGTGCCCAGCATCGGTATGAACAGCACCAGCCCTTAGCCTTGGAGCAACGTATGAGCCCTTGGCAGGGCCACTCAGTGCTGCAGGGCCGTCAGAAGTAGGAGGCATGTCCGATGCATCGGTTGGTGGAGCGAGGTCCTTGTAGGGGCACTTTGAGGTCCAGTGGTCACCCTTCTTACCACAGGTTCTGCAAACCATGAGAACAGCACCTCCCTTGCTTGCCATTGCCAGTGGGTCACCAGACGCACTTGGTTCATCAGCTTTGCTCCCTACAATCAAGTGAAGTGTTAAAAATAAGGGCAAAAAGATACAGCAAAGCTTCAATAACGAGAAGGTAATCAGCAGGGAATTAGTACATTAGCAATGTTAAGGTCTATTTTTAAGGTCCATGTTAAATTTTGAGCAGAGCACAAATAATGGCTAAATAACAGACATACAACATCCAAGGCACAATACTGCAAGGTTAGATTTGGGTGGGCTAAGGAAGAAAGACAAGTTAAAATGCCCCAGTTACTGAACAGACAAAAATTAAACCTACTCAACCACACCCTCCATTAACTAAGATATATGATCATCTAGAGCAGGAAATCATCTATTACAAAGCACAGAAAGTTAATTTGTTTCTTTGATAAACATAATCACCGCATCACAGGAAATTGCAATGAGAATGTGGGGACACTCGGGTGATACTAATGTATTCAAACTATAATTCTTGCACTAAAAAAACATTGCATTAGAACTGCAACTGGAAATCCCATAATCAGGATTCCACATGGACCTGCACGCAAAATACGTCAATCACCAGCATTCTAAAGTTTTAAAGAAGACGTACAAAACTAGTATCAATGTTATGAATGTCCATGTTAAGTTTGACCTGAACACAAGTGATGTCAAAATAGAGTAATAGACATACAACACCCATCAGACAATGATGCATGGTTAGATTTGGGTGGGCTATGGAAGAAAGACTAGTTAACATGCCATAGAACCCGTGTGTTATATAACGAACAAATGTTTAACCTAGTCAACGTCATCCTCCATTAACTGGACTGAAGTAACAGGATCCTATATGATCGCCTAGATAAGGCATCATCTAAAACAAAACATAGAAACTAAATTTGGGGTTTCTGGTAAACATGATCACTCCGGCACAGGAAATTTGCCCAAGGAGAATGGGGTCGTTCTCTGATGACAGTAATGTATTCAAATTATAATTCTTGTGCACTCCAAAATCAGCTGTGCATTAGGACTGCAACTGGAAATCCCATGATAAGGCATTCTACATGGGCCTGCATGCAACACACTTCAATCACCCGCCTGACCAAAACAGAACAATCATCCGAAGAACCTATCTAGACCTCACAACTCAAAAAAAAATTGCAGCTTCTTTTCATGTATAACAGATTCTTTTTTGTAGCAGATGTACGAAACTGGTATTCTGCCCCAGTACCCAATATCGGCACTGCTTCAAAGCACATCAATCGGAAAACTTAAGGAGAAATGTTCGGTACTACATCACAGCTACGGATCTATTTCCTCTCCTCCCAATATCCTCTACCTCTTACTGTCCTTCCAGTAACCTAATATTAGAAATGCTACTATACACATGTATATTTCCTATATGTACATGTAATCACTAAACATAACACAGCCACTCGACTGAATAAGACTTCTGATTGGATCAACACCAGTTCACCTGGATCCCCATTTTTGACTAACGACACAACAACTGATTCGAAAGAAAGAGACGCGGGCCGGCGACGGACCTGGGGCGCGCGGGCGCTCGAGGAGGATCTCCTCGGTGGAGACGACGGTGAGGCGCGCGGAGGCGTCGTCGCCGCTGGCGGCGTCGCCGAACTTGGACCAGTTGCGACGCTCGACGGCGGCCTTGGAGAGGCGCGCGCGCGCGAGCTTGCGGACGCGGGTGGTGGTGGTGACCTTGACCTTGTTGCCGTCGTCGTCGAAGCGGTACTCGATCGTCTTCTTGAAGCCGTTCTCGTCGGGCCCGATGACCACCCGCGGCGGCAGCAGGAAGTCGAGGTCGCCCCCGTCGTCCTCCTCGAGCTCCCCCCACCGGATCTTCGCGTCCGCCGGCATGGCTGTCGCTCGCTCGCTCGCTGGGGCGCTAGGGTTCGGTGTGCGGCGGCGTGGGAGGGGGGAGAGACGGGCGCTCTGGCTTTGGTTGCGAGAATGGGATGTGTGGCTCGGATTAGTTTCTGGATGATTTTGTTCGGCGAGGTCGTGGCCTTGGATATGGGCTACGGGATGCAGTTGTTGGGCTTCGGCAGCAAGTCTCAGGTGGGCCTTATTGGATCGGGACCAGCTGGTAGCACGTTGCCTCAAAAAAAAATCTACTTTCATCAAAAAAATTAAAAAATCTGTGACCCCTATAGAAAAATCTGCTAACGCGAAAGTATTTGTATTTTTTTTTAAACAGCGCTCATATATAATATACGCGCACACACTCATCCCTATGAACACACACACTCACACACTACCCCTATGAGCACCTCCGAGAGACTAAGCCAGCAAATTATCTTGAGATTTTACAAATTCACCGTAGGCGCCTCGTAGTCGACGGGAACGTCTCCTGCCACTGAACGAGTATCACCGGAAATTTTGAAATAAATCCAGAATAAATGCAAGCATCAGGACTTAAACTCTGGTGAGCTGGGATACCACTGTCCACATAACCATCCAACCACAGATTATTGCAAGTATTTTGTATTATTAAGAGAAATTTTCTCAGTATTCATGATTATTCTTTGTTCCATTTCCATTTTATACAAATGAAGGAAAGATGATTCTTCTTCATTCGCTGATGGGAGGAAACCACACATCAAAAATTATGCACAGATACAATGAGACTGCAGGATTTAGGCGAGTGAAAATCCAAAGTTCCATCATGAAAAGTGCTACAAGAAATCCTTGCACTTGAGGATTATCGCGTTGCAGCAAGAGTTTGGACCTCTTGCGCTTGACTTCAGCCGCTCCCGCAACGGGGGCACGATGACAGATCCTGAATCTTTAGCTTCAGTGTTAATGGATGTCGGTGTCAAAACCGGCGGATCTCGAGTAGGGGGTGCCGAACTGTGCGTCTAAGGCTAATGGTAACAGGAGGCGGGGGACACGATGTTTACCCAGGTTCGGGCCCTCTCTATGTAGGTAATACCCTACTTCCTGCTTGATTGATCTTGATGATATTAGTATTACAAGAGTTGATCTACCACGAGATCGTAGAGGCTAACCCTAGAAGATAGCCTATGATTATGATTGTTCTTGTCCTATGGACTAAACCCTCCGGTTTATATAGACACCAGAGGGGGCTAGGGTTACACAGAGTCGGTTACAGAGAAGGAAATATACATTCGCCAAGCTTGCCATCCACGCAAAGGAGAGTCCCACCCGGACACGGGACGAAGTCTTCTATCTTGCATCTTCATAGTCCAACAGTCCGGCTAAAGTATATAGTCCGGCTGTCCGAGGACCCCTTAATCCAGGATTCCTTCAGTAGCCCCTGAACCAGGCTTCAATGACGATGAGTCCGGCGTGCAGTTTGTCTTCGGCATTGCAAGGCGGGTTCCTTCTCCGAATACTCCAAAGTAGATATTGAACACGAGAATCGTGTCCGGCTCTGCAAAACAAATTCCACATACCACCGTAGAGAGAACAATATTCCACGAGTCTAATCTGCTGACAACTTCTTCATAGCGTGACATCACGCCATGGCCCGGTCATTATTCGAACCGTTTTCCCAACCTTCTACCACACGTTTCGCGAGGCGGTTTTATTGGCACGTCTTGTCGGAGTAGAGATCGTGTCCCCTTATCACAGGATCCTCATCAATACAGGCGTGGGTAACCCAACTGTGCCATTAGCATGGCGCTTGGGGAATAAGCGAGTTTTAGGGCATGCGGGGAGGCACATGATTTTACTTCCTTTATAAAGGGATAAGGATTCCGCTCCTTCACCCACACCTTCTTCTTCCTCTGCCTACTCTCTCTCTCTCTCTTTCTCGAGCTCCAGCGCCCAAGCATTCACCTTCTCCGCCCACAAGAGCATTCCAAAAATGTCTGGATCCAGAGCTGGAGGCAAGTGGATGGCCTCCACTGTCCGGGAGAAGGATATAAAGAAACTTTGGGATGCCGGGTATCTAGCCAAGAAGATCGGCCACCGTCTCCCGACGGCGGGTCAGATCGTCCCTACTCCAGAACCCCATGAGAGGGTTGTATTCCTCCCTCTTCGTCCGCGGGTTGGGGTTTCCCCTCCACCCATTTGTTCGCGGCATTATGTATTACTACGGGATCGATTTCCATGATCTATCCCCCAATTCCTTCCTCAACATCTCGACATTCATCGTCGTGTGCGAGGCCTTTCTCCGCATCTCTCCACACTTTGGATTGTGGCTGAAGATTTTCAATGTGAAGCCCAAGGTGGTGAGCGGTGAGCACGCCGAGTGCGGAGGCGCCATGGTGAGCAAGATGCCCAACGTCACATGGCCATCAGGTACCTTTAATGGTTCGTTAAAGGGTGGCAGCAACAGTGGTTCTATGTCACTGAGCCACGCGGCGCTAAATGGGCCGCGGCTCCCGGATTCTGACCTGGAGCCCCATTGCGGCTTATGTCCTAGACCAAGAAGGGCCTGGACTGGTCTTCGTTAGACGAACTGGCAACGCTCCAGGCGCGCGTCAAGAGCATGGGAGATAAGAACATCGAGCTTGTTGACGTAGTCCAGGTGATGTTGGTTCGCCAGATTCTCCCATGCCAACACAGGGCTTGCAATTTATGGGAATTCGACCCAGCCAAGCACCAAACCCTGCTGGAGTTCTTCGGCACAACGCACAAAGATATCTGGAAGGTGCTCTTCAAGTCCGGCAAATCGTGGCCGGACTCGGCCAAGGACCGTTGGAACAAATTGTCCCGTCCCCCAAGTTCGGTAAGTTTTCATATATTGGCATGACGTACGCTTTATCTGCGTACTCTGAGGGAAATGCTTAATATATTTTCCAGTAATTCTCCTAGGGCTGGACAAAGAAGGCGGAGTGGATCTACTGTCCGGCCCCGCTGCCAGAAGAACAAGCCGGCCCACTTATGATGAAGATGCTAGTCCCGGCGCCTTACAAGGCGCCGAAGAAGAAGGCCGAGAAGGAGGCCAAAGAGACCAGGGGCGGCCTTCGTCGCAAGGGTACTTCAGACATAGTGTCCGAAGACTTTGAGGCCCGCTCCTCCTCCGAAGAGGATGAGAAAGAGGAGGAGGAAAGCCAACCCCCCCCCCCCAGCAAGGGGGAGAAACAAGAGGATGGCCTCCATACGCTTCGAGGCCGAGTCATCTAAGAGGGGGAAAGCCTCCTTTCCAGACGATTCCACCACCACCACCGACAGCAGCCCAGAGTGGGATCCCAGGGTCCAGCCCCTGGTTAAATCGTGAGTACATAAAATCCAGACACATTCGTATATCCAGACTCACTATCGCACAATGTTGACGCATTGAGTGCCGCATCTTGCAGTCCGGCCAGGTCCTGCGTCGAGCGATCCTCATCGGAGAATTCACTGGGCTCAGACGCGATGCACAGCGGGACTTCCCCGACGGCCTCCTCCCCCAAACATGTGGACAACACCGAGGTGTCGTCCCAACAGGGCCCGGGCCAAGGAGGAGTTGGGGAGACCGTCAAGGCGGCGCCAGAGGGTCGAACCTCGGCAGCCGGACACATGGAGGAGGAGACCCCCATGGATACTGACGGCGGGGGCCATCTTGAATTCGGCCCCTAGCCGGACATAGTTCCGGAGACCAACACGGCTCCGGAATCAGGCAGAAAACCTTCTTCAACAGAAGGGGGTGCGGCTGTTCCACCGGCGACCTCTGTCCAGCCAGAGGTGCCGGATACCTTGTCGACAACGCTAAAGAATGCTTCCATCATTGAAGAACAACGTGCCCTTATGGGTGCGGTGATTGAGAAAATTCAGTCTGCGGAAAGCGGGCTGACTGAAGCCTGCACCAGCCTCTTAAAAGCTGGACAGAGGATCGAATATATACTCGCAGGAGACTTACCATGCAATACCCTTGTGTTTTTTGTCTAAGCAGGCGTCTTTATTGACTGCCACCTCTCATAATGCAAAAGTCTCCGGACTGAAGCAGCGTCTGGAGCGGGCTGAAGAAGAGCTCGGCCACGTGAAGAAGCAGTTGGAGGATAACCAAGGTATGTAAAACCTTGTTTGTATTCAGTACAAATCAATGATTGATTGTGACGAAAAAATGTCGTGATGTGTACCAGGAGCGACATCCGAAGTCGAGGCTCTTAAGAAGGCGGTGGCTGAAGCTGAAAAGAAGGCAGCCAAGGAGCAGGACGCTCATGAAAAACACAAGGCCAGGGTCGGTTAAGTTCAACAAGAACTCCAAGAGGCCATGAAGAGAATTCGGGGCTTGTCGGATAAAGAATCCAAACTCACCAAGGCTCATCAAGCTACACGCGATGCCCAGGGCGAGGCCCAAGGCACCCTCCAGGAAATCCAGGAGGCCAGAAAGATTATGGCAGGTAAGGGTTTTTCTATGCAAAGCAAGTATCTGAAGGAAAGATTCCTATTACTAACCCGAGTTCGGGGCTCTCTAGGGGCGTTTGCGGATCTGCCGTGCAGCATATCTGATGCCGCACAATTCTATCGAGCCAAAGAAGGGAGCTCTACAGAGAAGCTATTCTGGTCGCAATATCTTGCACCAGAATATCCCGCGCCCTTTATCGATAGCTGAAACAGCTGGTCGAGCTGCATAGGGCGGCCGAACTAGCCATGAAGGACTTAATTATCCGGCTATGGCCTGCCGAAGCAATTCCCAGCGGCTACTTCGGGCTCGTGAAGTGGCTGGTTAGTGCCTGCCCTCGGCTTGACGCCATCAAGTGGTCGGTCTGTATTGAAGGTGCACGGATGGATTTTGCCCGCGCTAAGGTGCACTGGGCAAAGATGGGTGTTGTTAAACTGATGACTGAAGGACCACCCGAAGGGAAGGAGCATCGCAAACCCGAATTGTATTACGAGAGTGTCATGGAGGGATCCTGCCTTGTGGCGGAACAGTGTGCCAAGGATATTATTTTCCCATGAATATATTCATGTTGTTCGGCGTTGTAATATGAAACAAGGTTACTATGTAGTGCTTGTTATTTTAAAAAAATTACCTCATGTGCGGCTGTTACTTATATTAATTCTGAGAGTTGGCCAGTCGTCGGCTTCTGCCCCCATGTAGGAAGTATGGGGGTGTTCGGGATAAATCTAAACACTCTTTACCCCAATTTTGGGTCCTTTAAGGAGGTGTTCAGCGCAACGAACCGGGCAATCGGACTATAAGGCTTTACCATCCTCATTTAGCCATAGGAGTTTGACAAAAGAAAGGTAGGCACAACCCCTAGTGTTCGGAAGACCGAACTAGGGGCTCTATAAGCACCTAATAAAAAAATGATCCATCACATGCTGCATTAGTTATCGCATAATGCGGAAGAAATCTTTAAAGATTTTGTAACCTCTCAAACAGTGGACCAGCTCTCGCCGCATCATGACAGTCAGTTTTCGGCTTTGTCTACTGAGGTGCTCGTTCGGAAGAACCGAGACACAATCGCAGTAGTTCTCCATGTGCCACCTTAGCCGATATAGTGGAACGTAAGGTAGCAAAACATGGGAGTCGGGCAAGCCCAACATTTGACCAAAGACATGATTTAGAGCTGATGCATATAATGCTATAAGTTCGGGGTGTCGAACGACCGTGAAGGTGTTCGGACTTACTTGCCGTATTATGGGTACAACGAAGCCCCTGGCATATTAAGGCGTACCAGAGTGTACGGCTGCTACTTTACAAAAAATATCAATAAAAAGGAACAACAAGTGAATGTCATATAAAGCCACGGATTTGTAATTGAATAATACGTCAAAGCGTATGAGTACAAGTAGTGCGATAAAAAGAAATATGACTTCGGAACCTGCTGAGACCAGGGGGGAGCTGTGTGCGGATCCGGAGAATAGTAGGATGATTGTCAAGGGGAATATCTAGGGATTCCCATGCGCGTTCGAGTTGTTTCCCTCTGTGGTGTGTCCGTCCCTTCATAGGTCCGGTTGCCAGGTCGCTAGTGATGGCCTAGACAAAAGTGAACCTGAAAGAAAATGCAAAAATGTTCATGTGTCCACGAGCGGTTGAGCCATATTGTGGGACATAACCTTGCTGCGCCTCCGTCTATCGCTGAAGTGGTTAGTTGAGCTCTTGACGAGTTGGGCCATCCACCCGCGAGGTAGTTCAGACTCTTTTGGCAGTGTCCGGGAACTTGGCCGTCGAATGAATGTTCGATTGAAAGAGGCCGCTCTGTGCTTCTGCCGCTAGGGCGGCGGTGTGCTCTTCGGTACGGAGGGAGCGTTCAGTGTTTCCATTGACTATTATGACGCCATGTGGACCGGGAATCTTAAGCTTAAGATAAGCGTAGTGTGGCACCGCATTGAATCGAGCAAATGCGGTTCGTCCGAGCAGTGCGTGATAGCCAATTTGAAAAGGGACAATATCAAAGATTAACTCTTCATTACAGAAATTGTCCGGGGATCCAAAGACCACTTCCTGAGTGATTGAGCCCGTACAGCAGGCCTCAACATCTGGTATGACACCTTTAAATGTGGTTTTAGTGGGTTTGATCCTTGAAGGATCTATGCCCATCTTGCACACTGTATCCTAATAAAGTAGGTTTAGGCTGCTGCCTCCATCCATAAGGACTTGCTTGAGGTGGAATCCGTCGATTATTGGGTCAAGGACCAGTGCGGCTGAGGCGCCGTAACGAATATGGTCGGATGATCCTTGCGATCAAAGGCGATCGAACTGTACGACCATGGGTTGTACTTTGGGGCGACTGGCTCCATCACGTAGTCGTCCCTGAGCGCGTGCCTACGCTCCCGCTTGGGAATGTGGGTGGCGTATATCATATTCACCGTTTTAATTTGCGGAGGAAACTTCTTTTGCCCTCCTATCTTCGGTGGCCGGGGCTCCTCATCATCGTCATCGCTTTGCGACCCCTTCTCCTTGCTTTCAGCGTTTGACTTGCCGGCCTGTTTGAAGACCCAACATTCTCTGTTAGTATGATTAGTTGGTGTACCTAGGGTGCCGTGAATTTGACATGGACGGTCGAGTATGCGGTCCAGACTGGACGTGCTCGGATTGTTTCTTTTGAATGGTTTCTTCCTTTGACTGGTCTTAGAGCCGCTGAATCCGGCGTTGACAGCTGTGTCTTCGGCACTATCACCGTTGTTTCGGCGTTTGTGTTTGCTGCGTTGGGGCTTGCCATTGTCGTCTCTGGATTTAGAATTTCCAGGTTTACTTGAGGTGCTGTTGCTATGAGCTAGCCAACTGTCCTCGCCCGCACAGAAGCGGGTCATAAGCGTCGTAAGGGCTGCCATGGATCTCGGCTTCTCTTGTCTGAGGTGTCGGGCAAGCCATTCATCCCAGATATTATGCTTAAAGGCCGCTAGGGCTTCAGCATCCGGACAGTCGATGATTTGGTTCTTTTTAGTTAAGAACCGAGTCCAGAATTTCCTGGCTGACTCTCCGGGCTGTTGTGTTATATGACTTAAGTCATCAGCGTCTGGAGGTCGTACATAAGTACCCTAAAAGTTGTCAAGGAATGCATCTTCCAAGTTCTCCCAACTGCCAATGGAGTTTTCGGGCAGACTATTCAACTAGTGCCGAGCTGGTCCCTTGAGTTTTAGTGGGAGGTACTTGATGGCATGGAGATCATCACTGCGGGTCATATGAATGTGGAGAAGGAAGTCTCCGATCCACACCACAGGATATGTTGTCCCATCATACGATTCGATGTTTAAGGGTTTAAACCCTTCTGGGAATTCATGTTCCATTACTTCATCAGTGAAGCATAGGGGGTGTGCGGCACCTCTATGTCGGGCTACGTCGCCACACAGTTCGGATGGAGCTGGTCTGCGGTATTTGGCCTGGACAGGTTGATTTTTTATTGTATCTGGTGTGGCGGCCGTCGTCGCGCGCTGGGGTGCGCCCCCGCGATCCGTAGATCGATTTGGGCTGACCTGCTCTCTTTTCCAAGTCGTACCGCAGGTCATTTGTATGTCCCCAAGATTTTGTGTTTCTATTTGTTCGACGACGGGGTGCGGGCTGGTGTTTGGGCTGATGTGCCGATTTGTCTCGGCCACATGGTGGTCGGTCAGCCGCATCGTGCGCTGGTAGTTTAGGCTCTAGTGCTTCATCATTGAATTGAGGTAACAACCTGCGCTTTGGGTAGCTTTTGGTTAGGTGCTCGAGTCCGTATTCCTGCTGCCAGGACCTCGGTCCATCTATCAGTGAGCAGATCTTGATTAGCTTGAAGCTGCTGCTGTTTTTTCTTCAGGCTCTTTGCAGTGGCTATAAGCCGGCACTTGAAGCGCTCCTGCTCGACGGGATCCTCTGGCACGGTAAATTCTTCGTCGCCGAGGCTCACCTCATCCTCAGAGAGAGGCATGTAATTTCGTTCTCCGAGTGTTCATTCATGGCCTGTTCGTCAGGGCTGGCTTGCCCGTCCTCCCGTCCGGCCTGTTCGAAGCTTGGCTAGGCGGGGTCGTCTTTGTTGTCTTCGTCATCGTCCAGAGTGCTATTGTCTCTTGTGTCGGTATCGCTGTTTTTATCATGGCATGGTTTAGAGCGGCGCCGTTGACGTCGGTGCTTTGACTGCTTCTCGGGAGGTTTATCCTCACCTGTATCCTTTTTGTCCTTGCCGTTGTCTTCTTTGGGGGTATCTACCATGTAAATGTCATATGGCGAGGTGGCTGTCCAGCGCCTTGTGGGTGGTGGTTCCTTTTCTTCTCCTGCATCGTCATCCATACCGTCAATGTCTTCGGAGTCGAAGTCAAGCATGGCGGTCAAGTCGTCGACCGTGGCTATCAAGTGGGTGGTGGGTGGGCAACAAAGTTCTTTGTCGTCCGCTTCCTACTCAAGCCGGACATAGTTCGGCCAAGAATCTCCTAACAAGGAGAGAGATTTTAATGAGTTCAATACGTCGCTCAAGGGCGAGTGTTAGAAGATGTCCGCGGAGCTGAACTCCAGGATCGACACCCAATCAGACTCGACAGGCGCGGATACACACGGTTCGGAACCTATATCCGGAGATGAGTCTGAGGGTCCGATGACACAGACCTCGTTAGAGGTTAGATCTGTGTTTGGCTCGAGCGTCGTAGAGTATGCGCTTCCATGGCGGGGTCCATCCTCCCGTCCTCGGATGGCATGATCTAAGGCCAGGGCAGTTGTAGGCGCTGTTTCCTGAGCATGATCCGATGAAAGATTTAGGTCATGTTCATCGTGGCTACAGGGCGCGGCTGTCAGGGGGCCAAATTCATCGAAGATCAAGTCTCCGCGGATGTCGGCGGTGTAGTTCAAGCTTCCAAACCTGACCTGATGGCCAGGGACGTAGCTGTCGATCTGCTCTAGATGGCCAAGCGAGTTGGCCCGCAGTGCGAAGCCGCCGAATACGAAGATCTGTCTGGGGAGAAAGATCTCACCCTGGACCAAGTTGTTGCAGATGATTGAAGGAGCCATCAAGCCTTATGATGATGATGCAGTGGATCTCTCAATGAAAGCACCAATGTCGGTGTCAAAATCGGCGGATCTCGGGTAGGGGGTCCCGAACTGTGCGTCTAAGGCTAATGGTAACAGGAGGCGGGGGACACGATGTTTACCCAGGTTCGGGCCCTCTCTATGGAGGTAATACCCTACTTCCTGCTTGATTGATCTTGATGATATGAGTATTACAAGAGTTGATCTACCACGAGATCGTAGAGGCTAACCCTAGAAGCTAGCCTATGATTATGATCGTTCTTATCCTACAGACTAAACCCTCCAGTTTATATAGACACCGGAGGGGGCTAGGGTTACACAGAGTCGGTTACAAAGAAGGAAATATACATATCCGAATCGCCAAGCTTGCCATCCATGCAAAGGAGAGTCCCACCCAGACACAGGATGAAGTCTTATATCTTGCATCCTCATAGTCCAACAGTCCGACTAAAGTATATAGTCTGGCTATCCGAGGACCCCTTAATCCAGGACTCCATCAACAACGATGATGGCCGCTACAGCAATCGCAAGCGCATCAGATGCACCTTCACACGCTGCTGCAGCTTCAGTAGAGGCTGGTGAAGAGCCCGTCACACCAGCTTGCGATACCATAACTGATGACATTGTCGTGTGTGGTTCTTCAAGATTAACAATCTCTGCCGGCTACGATGATGTGGTTCTTAACCGAGGAGAAGACCTAACCTTGATAAAATGCACCTTTTGTTGGGAAACCTAGCATGCAATTTTTAAAAAAATCATACGCTCACGCAAGATCTATCTAGGAGATGCATAGCAACGAGAGTGGAAGAGTGTGTACACATACCCTTGTAGACCGAAAGCGGAAGCATTTGCTCAACGCGGTTGATGTAGTCGAACGTCTTCTTGTTCTGACTGATCGAGTACAGAACGTATGGTACCTCCGAGTTCTGCACACGTTCAGCGCGATGACATCCCTCGAGCTCTTGATCCAGCAGATGGTCGAAGGAGTAGATGAGTTCCGTCAGCACGACGGCGTGGTGACGGTGATGGTGATGTGATCCACGCAGGGCTTCGCCAAAGCACCACGAGAATATAACCGGAGGCGTGAACTGTTGGGGGGGGGGGGCACCGCACACGGCTTCTTGGAGCAATTGGTGTGTCTCATAGGGGCGTCCCCCTATATAAAGGAGGGAGGGAGAGGAGGTCATCCCTAGGCGCACCAACTGGGAGGAGTCCCAGTTGGACTCCTAGTTGGATTCGCCCCCCTTTCCTTTTATTAGAGGGGGAAAGGCGGAAGGAATACGAGAGGCGGATGGAAAGGGGGGCGCCGCCCCCTTCCCCTAGTCCAATCGGCCTCCTTCCTATGGGGGGCGCCCCAGCCCCTTGTGGCCTGGTTAGCCTCCCTCCTATGGCCCATATGGTCCATATCTTTGTTGGGGAACGTAGCAGAAATTCAAAATTTTCCTACGAGTCACCAAGATCTATCTATGGAGATACTAGCAACGAGAGAGAGGGAAGTGCATCTACATACCCTTGTAGATCGCTAAGCGGAAGCGTTCAAGAGAACGGGGTTGAAGGAGTCGTACTCGTTGTGATCCAAATCACCGGAGATCCTAGTGCCGAACGGACGGCACCTCCGCGTTCAACACACGTGCAACCTGGTGATGTCTCCCATGCCTTGATCCAGCAAGGAGAGAGGGAGAGGTCGGGGAAGACTTCGTCCAGCAGTAGCACAACGGCGTGGTGGTGATGGAGGAGCGTGGTATTCCAGCAGGGCTTCGCCAAGCACCGCGAGAGACGAGGAGAAAGATAGGTAGGGCTGCACCTTGGGAGAGAGAGACTCGTGTGTTGGGCAGCCCCAAAATCTCCACTATATATAGGGGGAAGGGAGAGGGGGAGGCGCCCTAGGGTTTCCCCTAGGGGGGGGACGGCCAGGGCAGATGGCATCTCCCCTTTGGGTGACTTGGCCCCCAAGCCAGGAGGTGGGAACCCTAGATGGGGCGCCCCAAACCCCCAGGTCACGTGGGAATAGGTGAGGGGGGCGCACAGCCCCTTAGTGGGCTGGTTTTCCCCCTCCCCTTGGCCCATGAAGCCCCCCCCAACACTTGCCGGGGCTCCCGAAACACCTTTCGGTCATGCTGGTCATCACCCGGTACCTCCGGAACACTTCCAGACTCCAAAACCCTTCGTCCAATATATCAATCTTCACCTTCGGACCATTCCGGGACTCCTCGTGACGTCCCGAATCTCATCCGGGACTCCGAACAACATTCGGTAACTGCGTGCATACCTTCCCTATAACCCTCGCATCATCGAACCTTAAGTGTGTAGACCCTACAGGTTCGGGAACCATGCAGACATGACCGAGACGTTCTCCGATTAATAACCAACAGCGGGATCTGGATACCCATGTTGGCTCCCACATGTTCCACAATGATCTCATCGGATGAACCACGATGTCAAGGATTCAATCAATCCCATATACAATTCCCTTTGTCTAGCAGTATTGTACTTGCCCGAGATTCGATCGTCGGTATCCCGATACCTTGTTCAATCTCGTTACCGGTAAGTCCCTTTACTCGTTCCGTAACACATCTTCCCTTGATCAACCCCTTGGTCACATTGTGCACATTATGATGATGTCCTACCGAGTGGGCCCAGAGATACCTCTCCGTCACACGGAGTGACAAATCCCAGTCTCGATTCGTGCCAACCCAACAGACACTTTCGGAGATACCCATAGTGCACCTTTATAGCCACCCAGTTATGTTGTGACGTTTGGTACACCCAAAGCATTCCTACGGTATCCGGGAGTTGCACAATCTCATGGTCTAAGGAAATGATACTTGACATTAGAAAAGCTTTAGCATACGAACTACACGATCTTTGTGCTAGGCTTAGGATTGGGTCTTGTCCATCACATCATTCTCCTAATGATGTGATCCCGTTATCAACGACATCCAATGTCCATGGTCAGGAAACCGTAACCATCTATTGATCAACGAGCTAGTCAATTAGAGGCTTACTAGGGACATGGTGTTGTCTATGTACCCACACATGTATCTAAGTTTCCTATCAATACAATTATAGCATGAATAATAAACGATTGTCATGAACAAGGAAATATAATAATAATAACCAATTTATTATTGCCTCTAGGGCATATTTCCAATAGTCTCCCACTTGCACTAGAGTCAATAATCTAGTTCACATCGCCATGTGATTAACACTCACAGGTCACATCGCCATGTGACCAACATCCAAAGAGTTTACTAGTGTCACTAAACTAGTTCACACCATCATGTGATTAAGACTAAATGAGTTCTGGGGTCTGATCATGTTTTGCTTGTGAGAGAGGTTTTAGTCAACGGGTCTGCAATATTCAGATCCGTATGTACTTCACAAATCTCTAGGTCATATTGTAAATGCTGCTTTCACGCTCCACTTGGAGCTATTCCAAATGGTTGCTCCATTATACGTATCCGGTTTTGCTACTCAGAGTCATTCGGATAGGTGTTAAAGCTTGCATCGACGTAACCCTTTACGCCGAACTCTTTATCACCTCCATAATCGAGAAACATTTCCTTATTCCTCTAAGGATAATTTTGACCGCTATCTAGTGATCCACTCCTGGATCACCTTTGTACCCTCTTGCCAGACATGTGGCAAGGCACACATCAGGTGCGGTACTCAGCATGGCATATCGTATAGAGCCTATGACAAAAGCATAGGGGACGACCTTCGTCCTTCCTCTTTCTTCTGCCGTGGTCGAGCTTTAAGTCTTAACTTCATACCTTACAACTCAGGCAAGAACTCTTTCTTTGACTGATCCATCTTGAACACCTTCAAGATCATGTCAAGGTATGTGCTCATTTGAAAGTACCATTTAGCGTTTTTGATCTATCCTCATAGATCTTGATGCTCAATGTTCAAGTAGCTTAATCCAGTTTTTCTATTGAAAAACACTTTTCAAATAACCCTATATGCTTTCCAGAAATTCTACATCATTTCTGATCAACAATATGTCAACAACATATACTCATCAGAAATTCTACAGTGCTCCCACTCACTTCTTTGGAAATACAAGTTTCTCATAAACTTTGTATAAACCCAAAATCTTTGATCATCTCATCAAAACGTACATTCCAACTCCGAGATGCTTACTCCAGTCCTTAGAAGGATTGGTGGAGCTTTGCATACTTGTTAGCATCTTTCAGGATTGACAAAACCTTCTGGTTGTATCACATACAACCTTTCCTCAAGAATAACATCGAGGAAACAATGGTTTTTGACATCCTATCTGCAAGATTTCATAAATCATGCAGTAATTGCTAATACAATTCCAACAGACTCTTAGCATCGCTACGAGTGAGAAAGCCTCGCCGTAGTCAACTCCTTGAACTTGTCGGAAATCATCTTAACGACAAGTCGAGCTTTCTTAAGGGTGATACTTACCATCATTGTCTGTCTTCCTTTTAAAATCCATCTGTACTCAACAACCTTACGACCATCAAGTAGTTCTTCCAAAGTCTACACTTTGTATTCATACATGGATCCTCTCTCGGATTTTATGGCCTCTCGCCATTTGTCGGAATCCGGGCCCACCATTGCTTCTCCACAACTCGTAGGTTCATTGTTGTCTAGCAACATGACCTCCAAGACAGGATTACGTACCACTATGGAGTAATACGTATCTTTGTCGACCTACGAGTTTCGATAGTGACTTGATCTGAAGTTTCATGATCACTATCATAAGCTTCTACTTCAATTGGTGTAGGTGCCACAGGAACAACTTCATGTGCCCTGCTACACACTAGTTGAAGTGATGGTTCAATAACCTCATCAAGTCTCCACCATCCTCCCACTCAATTCTTTTGAGAGAAACTTTTCCTCGAGAAAGGACTCGTTTCTATAAACAATTACTCTTGCTTCCGGATCTGAGATAGGAGGTATACCCAACCATTTTGGGTATCCTATGAAGATATATTTATCCGTTTTGGGTTC
This sequence comes from Triticum dicoccoides, assembly GCF_002162155.2. Lineage (NCBI taxonomy): Eukaryota > Viridiplantae > Streptophyta > Magnoliopsida > Poales > Poaceae > Triticum > Triticum dicoccoides. The sequence goes on along the minus strand of NC_041391.1, from coordinate 658,476,876 downwards.
GAGCTTATCACGATGAAACTTTTTCACATAAGCGTCACAACCCCAAACTTTCAAGAAACGACAGCTTAGGTTTCTCTAAACCATAGTTCATACGGTGTCATCTCAACGGAAATACGTGGTGCCCTATTTAAAGTGAATGCGGTTGTCTCTAATGCCTAACCCATGAACGATAGTGGTAATTCGATAAGAGACATCATGGTATGCCCCATATCCAATAGGGTGCATCTATGATGTTCGGACACACCATCACACTATGGTGTTCCAGGCGGTGTTAGTTGTGAAACAATTTCCACAATGTTTCAATCGTGTACCAAACTCGCAACTCAGATATCCATCTCTATGATCATATCACAGACATTTTATCCTCTTGTTACGAAGATCTTCAACTTCACTCTGAAATTACTTGAACCTTTCAATAATTCAGACTTGTGTTTCATCAAGTAAATATACAACATCTACTCAAATCATCTGTGAAGTAAGAACATAACGATATTCACTGCATGCCTCAGCACTCATTGGACTGCACACATCAAAATGTGTTACTTCCAACAAGTTGCTATCTTGTTCCATCTTACTGAAAACGAGGCTTTTCAGTCATTTTGCCCATGTGGTATGAATTTGCATATCTCAAGTGATTCAAAATCAAGTGAGTCCAAACGATCCATCTGCATGGAGTTTCTTCATGCGTACACACCAATAGACATGGTTCGCATGTCTCAAACTTTTCAAAAATGAGCGAGTCCAAAGATCCATCAACATGGAGCTTCTTCATGCGTTTTATACCAATATGACTTACATGGCAGTGCCACAAGTAAGTGGTACTATCATTACTATCTTATATCTTTTGGCATGAACATGTGTATCACTACGATCGAGATTCAATAAACCATTCTTTTAGGTGCAAGACCATTGAAGGTATTATTCAAATAAATAGAGTAACCATTATTCTCTTTAAATGAATAACCGTATTGCGATAGACATAATCCAATCATGTCTATGCTCAACGCAAACACCAAATAACAATTATTTAGGTTTAACACCAATCTCGATGGTAGAGGAAGCATGCGATGCTTGATCACATCAAGCTTGGAAAAACTTCCAACACACATCATTATCTCACCTTTAGCTAGTCTCCGTTTATTCCATAGCTCTTTTATTTCGAGTTACTAACACTTAGCAACCGAATCGGTATCTTAATACCCTAGTGCTACTAGGAGTACTAGTAAAGTACACATTTAATACAATGTATATCCAATATACTTCTGTCAACCTTGCCAGCCTTCTTATCTACCAAGTATCTAGGGTGGTTCTGCTTCAGTGTCCGTTCCTCTCATTACAGAAGCACTTAGTCTCGGGTTTGGGTTCAACCCTGGGTTTCTTCACTGGAGCAGCAACTGATTTGCCGTTTCATGAAGTACCCCTTCTTGCCCTTGCCCTTCTTGAAACTAGTGGTTTCACTAACCATCAACAATTGATGCTCCTTCTTGATTTCTACTTTCGCGGTGTCAAACATCGCGAATAGCTTAAGGATCATCATATTTATCCCTTATATGTTATAGTTCATCACGAAGCTCTAGTAGCTTGGTGGCAGTGACTTTGGAAAACATCACTATCTAATCTGGAAGATTAACTCCCACTCGATTCAAGTGATTGTAGTACTCAGACAATCTGAGCACATGCTCAACGATTGAGCTTTTCTCCTTTAGTTTGTAGGCTAAGAAACTCGTCAGAGGTCTCATACCTCTTGACGAGGGCACTAGCCTGAAATCCCAATTTCAGCCCTTGGAACATCTCATATGTTCCGTGACGTTTTCAAAAATCATCTTCGGTGCCTCAATTCTAAACCGCTTAACATTACTGAACTATCACGTAGTCATCAAAACGTGTATGTCAGAAGTTCGCAACATCCACACACGACGTTCGAGGTTCAGTACACCGAGCGGTGCATTAAGGACACAAGCCTTCTGCGCAGCAACGAGGATAATCCTCAGTTTACGGAGCCAGTCCGCATAATTGCTACTATCAACTTTCAACTAAATTTTCTCTAGGAACATATCTAAAACAATAGAAGTGAAACGCGAGCTACGACATAATTTGCAAAGACCTTTTGACTATGTTCAGGATAATTAAGTTCATCTTATGAACTCCCACTCAGATAGACATCCCTCTAGTCATCTAAGTGATACATGATCCGAGTCAACTAGGCCTTGTCCGATCATCACGTGAGACGGACTAGTCATCATCGGTGAACATCTTCATGTTGATCGTATCCACTATACGACTCATGTTCGACCTTTCAGTCTCTTGTGTTCCGAGGCCATGTCTGTACATGCTAGGCTCGTCAAGTTAACCTAAGTGTTTCGCGTGTGTAAATCTGGCTTACACCCATTGTATGTGAATGTTAGAATCTATCACACCCGATCATCACGTGGTGCTTCGAAACAACGAACTTTCGCAATGGTGCACAGTTAGGGGGAACACTTTCTTGAAATTTTAATGAGGGATCATCTTATTTACTACCGTCGTTCTAAGCAAATAAGATGCATAAACATGATAAACATCACATGCAATCAAATAGTGACATGATATGGCCAATATCATTTTGCTCATTTTGATCTCCATCTTCGGGGCTCCATGATCATCATCGTCACCGGCATGACACCATGATCTCCATCATCATGATCTCCATCATCGTGTCTCCATGAAGTTGTCTCGCCAACTATTACTTCTACTACTATGGCTAATGGTTTAGCAATGAAGTAAAGTAATTACATGGTGTTATTCAATGACATGCAGGTCATACAATAAATTAAGACAACTCCTATGGCTCCTGCCGGTTGTCATACTAATCGACATGCAAGTCGTGATTCCTATAACAAGAACATGATCAATCTCATACATCACATATCATTCATCACATTCTTTTGGCCATATCACATCACATAGCATACCCTGCAAAAACAAGTTAGACGTCCTCTAATTGTTGTTTGCATGTTTTACGTGGCTGCTATGGGTTTCTAGCAAGAACGTTTCTTACCTACGCAAAAGCCACAACGTGATATGCCAATTGCTATTTACCCTTCATAAGGACCCTTTTCATCGAATCCGATCCGACTAAAGTGGGAGAGACTGGCACCCGCTAGCCACCTTATGCAACAAGTGCATGTCAGTCAGTGGAACCTGTCTCACGTAAGTGTATGTGTAAGGTCGGTCCGGGCCGCTTCACCCCACAACACTGTTGAAACAAGATAGGACTAGTAACAGTAAGCATATTGAACAAAATCAACGCCCACAACAACTTGTGTTCTACTCGTGCATAGAATCTACACAATAGACCTAGCTCTGATACCACTGTTGGGAAACGTAGCAGAAATTCAAAATTTTCCTACGAGTCACCAAGATCTATCTATGGAGAGACTAGCAACGAGAGAGAGGGGAGTGCATCTACATATCCTTGTAGATCGCTAAGCGGAAGCGTTCAAGAGAACGGGGTTGAAGGAGTCGTACTCGTCGTGATCTAAATCACTGGAGATCCTAGTGCCGAACGGACGGCACCTCCGCGTTCAACACACGTCCAGCCCGGTGTCGTCTCCCACGCCTTGATCCAGCAAGGAGAGAGGGCGGGGTTGGGGAAGACTCCGTCCAGCAGAAGCACAACGGCGTGGTGGTGATGGAGGAGCGTGGTATTCCAGCAGGGCTTCGCCAAGCACCGCGAGAGACGAGGAGAAAGAGAGGTAGGGCTGCGCCTTGGGAGAGAGACTCGTGTGTTGGGTAGCCCCAAAACCTCCACTATATATAGGGGGAAGGGAGAGGGAAGGCGCCCTAGGGTTTCCCCTAGGGGGGGCGGCGGCCAGGGCAGATGGGATCTCCCCTTTGGGTGACTTGGCCCCCAAGCGAGGAGGTGGGAACCCTAGATGGGGTGCCCCAAACCCCCTGGTCATGTGGGAATAGGTGAGGGGGGCACACAGCCCCTTAGTGGGATGGTTTGCCCCCTCCCCTTGGCCCATGAAGCCCCTCAACACTTGCCGGGGCTCCCGAAACACCTTTCGGTCATGTTGGTCATCACCCGGTACCTCCGGAACACTTCCAGACTCCAAAACCCTTCATCCAATATATCAATCTTCACCTCCAAACCATTCCGGGACTCCTCATGACATCCGGGATCTCATCCGGGACTCCGAACAACATTCGGTAACCGCGTACATACCTTCCCTATAACCCTAGCATCATCGAACCTTAAGTGTGTAGACCCTACGGGTTCGGGAACCATGCAGACATGACCGAGACGTTGGGATCTGGATACCCATGTTGGCTCCCACATGTTCCACGATGATATCATCGGATGAACCACGATGATATCATCGGATGAACCACGATATCAGCGGTATTGTACTTGCCCAAGATTCGATCGTGGGTATCCTGATACCTTGTTCAATCTCGTTACCGGTAAGTCTCTTTACTCGTTCCGTAACACATCATCCCATGATCAACCCCTTGGTCACATTGTGCACATTATGATGATGTCCTACCGAGTGGGCCCAGAGATACCTCTCCGTCACACGGAGTGACAAATCCCAGTCTCGATTCATGCCAACCCAACAGACACTTTAGGAGATACCCGTAGTGCACCTTTATAGCCACCCAGTTACGTTGTGACGTTTGGTACACCCAAAGCATTCCTACGGTATCCGGGAGTTGCACAATCTCATGGTCTAAGGAAATGATACTTGACATTAGAAAAGCTTTAGCATACGAACTACACGATCTTTGTGCTAGGCTTAGGATTGGGTCTTGTCCATCACATCATTCTCCTAACGATGTGATCCCGTTATCAACGACATCCAATGTCCATGGTTAGGAAACCGTAACCATCTATTGATCAACGAGCTAGTCAATTAGAGGCTTACTAGGGACATGGTGTTGTCTATGTACCCACACATGTATCTGAGTTTCCTATCAATACAATTATAGCATGGATAATAAACGATTATCATGAACAAGGAAATATAATAATAATAACCAATTTATTATTGCCTCTAGGGCATATTTCCAACAATCTTTCCCCGGGGGGTTCCGGTAACCCCTCCAGTATTCCGGTATGTACCCGATACACTCTGAAACCCTTCCAGTGTTTGAATACTACCTTCTAATATATCAATCTTTACCTCTCAACCATTTTGAGACTCCTCGTCATGTCTGTGATCTCATCCGGGACTCCAAACAACATTCGGTCACCAAAACACATAACTCATATAATACATATCGTCATCGAACATTAAGCATGCGGACCCTACGGGTTCGAGAACTATGTAGACATGATCGAGACACCTCTCCAGTCAATAACCAATAGCGGAACCTGGATGCTCATATTGGCTCCCACATATTCTACGAAGATCTTTATTGGTCGAACCGCTATGTCAACATGCGTTATTCCCTTTGTCATCGGTATGTTACTTGCCCGAGATTCGATCGTCGGTGTCTTCATACCTAGTTCAATCTCGTTATCGGCAAGTCTCTTTACTCATTCCATAATGCATCATCTTGCAACTAACTTATTAGTCACATTGCTTGCAAGGCTTCATATGATGTGCATTACCGAGAGGGCCCAGAGATACCTCTCCGATACTTGGAGTGACAAATCCTAATCTCGATCTATGCCAACCCAACAAACACCTTCGAAGATACCTGTAGAGCATCTTTATAATCAACCAGTTATGTTGTGACGTTTGATAGCACACAAGGTATTCCTTCGGTGTCCGGGAGTTGCATAATCTCATATTCGGAGGAATATGTATTTGACATGAAGAAAGCAGTAGTAATAAAACTGAATGATCATTATGCTAAGCTAACGGATGGGTCTGGTCCATCGCATCATTCTCCTAATGATGTGATCCCGTTCATCAAATGACAAACACATGTCCATGGCTAGGAAACTTAACCATCTTTGATCAATGAGCTAGTCTAGTAGAGGCATACTAGGGACACGGTGTTTTGTCTATGCATTCACACATGTATCAAGTTTCTGGTTAATACAATTCTAGCATGAATAATAAACATTTATCATGAATAATGAAATATAAAATAACAACTTTATTATTGCCTCTAGGGCATATTTCCTTCAGTCTCCCACTTGCACTAGAGTTAATAATTTAGATTACATTGTAATGAATGTAACACCCATGGAGTCTTGGTGTTGATCATGTTTTGCTCGTGGAAGAGGCTTAGTCAATGGGTCTGCCACATTCAGATCCGTATGTATTTTCCAAATCTCTATGTCTCCCTCCTTGAGCAAATCTCAGATAGAGTTGAAGCGTCCCTTGATGTGTTTAGTCTTTTTGTGAAATCTGGATTCCTTTGCCAAGGCAATTGCTCCAGTATTGTCACAAAAGATTTTCATTGGACTCGATGCACTAGGTATTACACCTAGATCGGATATGAACTCCTTCATCCAGACTCCTTCATTTGCTCCTTCCGAAGCAGCTATGTACTCCGCTTCACACGTAGATCCCGCCACGACGCTCTGCCAGGAACTGCACCAACTGACAGCTCCACCATTCAATAAAAATACGTATCCGGTTTGTGACTTAGAGTCATCCGGATCTGTGTCAAAGCTAGCGTCGATGTAACCACTTACGACAAGCTCTTTGTCACCTCCATAAACGAGAAACATATCCCTAGTCCTTTTAGGTACTTCAAGATGTTCTTGACCGCTGTCCATTGACCCACTCCTAGATTACTTTGGTACCTCCCTACTAAACTTATAGCAAGGCACACATCAGGTCTGGTACACATCATAGCATACATGATAGAACCTATGGCTGAGGCGTAGGGAATGACTTTCATTTTCTATCTATCTTCTACAGTGGTCGGGCATTGAGTCTTACTCAACTTCACACCTTGTAACACAGGCAAGAACCTTTTCTTTGACTGATCCATTTTGAACTTCTTCAAAACTTTATCAAGGTATGTGCTTTGTGAAAGTCCTATCAAGCGTCTTGATCTATATCTATAGATCTTGATGCCCAATATATAAGGAGCTTCACCGAGGTCTTTCATTGAAAAACTCTTATTCAAGTATCCTTTTATGCTATCCAGACATTCTACATCATTTCCAATCAACAATATGTCATCCACATATAATATTAGAAATGCTATAGAGATCCCACTCACTTTCTTGTAAGTACATGCTTCTCCAAAAGTCTGTATAAAACCATATACTTTAATAACTTCATCAAAGCGTATATTCCAACTCCAAGATGCTTGCACCAGTCCATAAATGGATCGCTGGAGCTTGCATACTTTGTTAGCACCTTTAGGATCGACAAAACCATCTGGTTGCATCATATACAACTCTTCTTTAAGAAATCCATTAAGGAATGCAGTTTTGACATCCATTTGCCAGATTTCATAACCATAAAATGCGGCAATTCCTAACATGATTCGGATAGACTTAAGCATCGCTACGTGTGAGAAAGTCTCATCGTAGTCAACTCCTTGAACTTGTCGAAAACCTTTTGTGGCAAGTCGAGCTTTATAGACAGTAACATTACCATCAGCATCAGTCTTCTTCTTGAAGATCCATTTATTCTCTATGGGTCGCCAATCATTGGGCGGATCCACCAAAGTCCACACTTTGTTCTCATACATGGATCCTGTTGGGGATATAACTACTAAGTGTAAACCGCCCAGGAGGGGCTGGTTCACCTTCAACTATATTGAAGCTCACGAAGACCCAGAAGATGGCGCTTTACTAATGAAGCTTAGAGGCCCGGAGCCCAAAGGCGGATTAGGGCCTATAGTGGTAAACCGTCATGGTTATGTAACTTGTAGTGTAAGTTAGGAAAGGAGAGACCGAGTCGAACACTTGTATGAGCCGGCCTCGGGACTTTGTAAACCGGCCGGGCGTCAACCCGTGTATATAAGGGGACGACCCGGCGGCGGTTCAGGGACAAGAAACAACAACTCACTACTAGGGAAAAGCTTATACACAGACGCTTACTAGCAGCGCTCTTTATTTACCCATGCTACTACTATTTACTAGTAGCGAGCTATAATGACCCGCGTTACTAGTACTATTTACTAATAGCACGTGGCAAAAAATAACACGCTATCAGTAAATATTCTCGACCTTGCCCCGCGGACAGACTGTAGTAATAGCGTGGGTTTTAAACCATCACTATTGCTAAGTGGATATCTATAGCGCCGGTGAGATACCCTGTGCTACCGCTAGCCTTTCAGTCCCATCCCCCACCCCATCAACCGTCCCAGTCCACCCACTCCTGCACCCCACCCACCCCCGATTCACATCCCCTTCACCTCCTCTCCTCTCCTCTCCTCTGCCGACGGGATCTCTCCCTTTCTCCGATCCATGCCGGGATCCTCCGCCGTGTGGCCGCACACGCGTGCAGCCTTCCTCCACCACCCGACCGACCAGGCCCATCCCGGCGGCCAGCCCGGGCTGCTCCCCGCCGCGGCATGGGGGCAGGGCGGCGCGGCGGCCCCGAGGGCGAGCATAGTGGCGGCGCGGGCGGTGCAGACCAACAGGCAGCAGGCGCGTGGGAGGAGCAGTGCTGCCGAAGCCGGCGCTAGGAACAAGCTGAGGAAGCCGCCGGCTGGAGGAGCTGGAGGTGCAGCGGGGATCCACGGCTCCGCGCCCTGTCCCCAGTCAGTCCCCTCCAAATCTCGCCGCAGCCGCCACAGGTACTGACCCATTGATCCATCTCCCCCTTGCCCCCGTTTCTTTCCTCGATCCATTGACCCATCGAACCATCTAGATAGGACCGGTGACGAAGCTAGAAGATCAGGGGATTTGAGGTTAGCTACGTTTTCTAATGTGTAATTTCCACTAGTGAACAATGGATGTACGGATTCCATTGGGACCGAATAGTTGTATACCAGATTCGCCCTGGATAGAAAGTGTTGAGTGACAGGTTCATTTTGTATTGGGATCTCAATAATGATCTAAATGACTCAATAAGTGTTTAGTAATTATAGATTTTTATTTTTTCCGGACAAAAGAAGGCCCCAGGACTGCCAGTTCCTGCGACCATCAACCCTGTATTAAATTTTTTCCACTGCTGAAACTGTATGTTGCATACTGTATATATCACCTAGCCGACCATCAAACCTGCGACAAATTGGAGGGTCCGGTCGTTCGCATTTTATTTTGAGAGTCGTTTCTCGTACACATACATCACTGATAGATAGGGACTTCTCACTGAAAAGATAATTACACGGTAATATGTAGGCCTAATTTTTCATATGATAAATCCCAATGATTGAAAGTTAGTGTGGTTGTAGAACTAAATTGCAAAGTTGAACACCAATAGGAAGAGCTTAAAACGCTGTATGAAAGATTGTGAATATACTTGAAAAGCAATGAGCATGAGCCTGCCTACCTGATGCATTGAACATATAATTATATCCATTGCTTAATCCTTGTCTGGTGGCAGTGGCAAATGAACTGTGCCAGGTTGCTGCTGATGTGGGTACTATCCTGTGGTGGGGATATTTTTCTGGATAGATTATGGGGCGTAGCTTTCAAGAATAATTGATTGTATTGTCCAATCTTTTGCTGGATACAACATATTTGGGAGTACAAGAAAAGTAGTAAAATGGCGAGTAAATTTTTATATTGAATTGTGTTTTTGTCCAATCATTTGTCGGATTATGTGGAAATTGCAACCGTGATCTCTATATGTTACTACTTTAGACCACATGGCTGATTGATTATGCTTCTCAATTCTCAAAAAGTTATAATCTGATAGAACTCTCCCTGATGCAACAGTGGTTTAGCATGGTGGTGCGAAAGTGTTGCGGCTTGGTTTGTGAGCTACAGACCTTATCAAGCAGCAAAGTCATCTCACATATGCCGACGACGAAGATCCATATTTATTGGCTGAGGGAGCAACAACACAATTCTGATGATTCTGCCAATGTTGCTTGTTTGTTCTATTGTCACTGTTTGTTTGATGCTCTTTTGGCAGCCAGTGTCATAATTGTACTTACGTCTAAATTGCTCTCTTTTCAGATTTACTTGCAAGGACCAGAGGGTATGCTGATGCTGCGCAGGTAAATCTTACATGCCTCGTCATTAATCATTGTTGGTGAAACAAATGTCACTTGAGAAATCTCAGCCCATTTTTCTTATTAATGAATACTGTTACCCACATTATCTTGACTCACATAATGATCTTTTTCTTTAGGATTCATGATTTTTTTCTTTTTTCTTGTTATTATGCATTACTATGAGTTCATTGTATTAAGATTCCTTGCAACTTCAGGCACTTGAGCTATTTACAGAAGGAGGGGACCCGACTTTCTTCATGTCTTGTGGCTGTGTCTTCCTTTGATTCATTCGTGCAACAAAGAGGGGACCTGGCCTTCTTCATGTCTCGTGCAAAAAGTAAGGACTAGCCTCCGGCTGTTAGTATTGATGCATGTGCATGTGCTAAAAATAAAGAAAATACCCTAGCAGATTTGAACTCTGATGCGTACTAACAAGTTTTCGCTTTCCTGACATGACCGTAGGGGTGATTGACACTGACTACGACAGCCTGGTGGGCGTCGTGCTCTTCAACCACTTGAGGTGGACTTCGACGTGAAGCCCAGCGACCGCGCCGCACGGATGATCGTCCATGTGATCACGATGCCGGATGTCGCCGAGGTGGAGGACCTCGACGCCATCTTTTTGCGTGAGGGAGGATTCGGGTCCTCCGGCGTCTTAACTCCAAGCCTTGGTAGATACATGTAGAGAAATAATCTGTTTAGGCTGGTGGTGGAACACTAGGGAAGGTAGCCACCTTCGGTTGTGTGTGTTTAATTTATTTTGCACTGGACGTGTCCCTGATTTCTATCTATGAATAATGCACGTAATTTTTATTTTTTTAATTTATAATTTGTTAGTAGTAGCGCTGGGGAAAACTACACGCTACTACTATCTAGCATAGTAGTAGCGCCTAGTATACTAGAAGCGCTACTACTATTTTGATAGTAGTAGCGCGGGTTCAAATAGTAGTAGCGCGGGTGCACCCACGCTACTACTAACTATTAGCTGTAGCGCGATACTAGTAGCGCAGGTACCTGCGCTGCTAGTAGCCATTTTACCCGCGCTGCTAGTAGCCTTTTTCCTAGTAGTGACTCGAGAGCCAGGCATAGTGTGTTTTGCTCCCTGATTATCGAGACCCCAATAATTCCATCACAACTAGACATAGGCTTTTACCTTCACCGAAGGGGCCGAACTAGTATAAAAATCCTCGTGTCCTTTGTCCGGTTTAACCCCTTTAAGTTAACCCGTCGTGATGGCTCCACGACTAAGTCCTTTCATGAGGACATCTGACGTGATATTTCCACGACAGTTGGCGCCCACCGTGGGGCTATCGCACGATGGTTTCGAGTTCTTGAAGGGCAGCTTTGAAGGACTCAAAGGATACGCAGTGGGCCGGATGACCAAGAGTCGTCGTGGCAAGCTCTACATCGACGATGCAGGCTGGGGCCCCAATGCCGGCTCAATCGGGTACGGGTACCGGGTCCCCTTCGGAGGAATTCACGTCTTCATCGACAAAATAGGCGAACCGGGCCCTGAGCCGGACATCTGCACCGACCTCGTCGAAATGGCTCAGCGTGCGAGTCCAGCCCGGATTTAGCCCACCGTGAAGCGTGCATTCATCGGATGTGTCCATGGGATCTGATCTGAACCGGTGTCTGAAGGTGAGACGGTCGCTTATTCCGACAGCGAATCATCCACTGGTGAAACCGAGTCCTTGTACCAAGTTCATGACGGTGTGTTCGAAGGGTATTCCGATGGCACTAGTATTCCGGAATTTCTTGAACCGCCAAACCGAGTTGCAATCTTCATGGCCGGTACACAACCAACCTTGCAGAATTCTACCGCGGTGGCATTAGGGTTCGGGCCAGCAGCAGGGGCAGGAGGCTCCGCGCGCCGGCCGGCTCAAATTCTGTCTGGATTGATGGACGCCTGGACCGCGTTATTGGCCACAACAGTTACCCCAGGGATTCAAGATCGGCATAACGCAGAGGTCGCCAAGTTACAGGATCAGATAACACAAGCCAAGGAGGACTTGGCGGCAGAGGATACCAGGATGGCTGAGGAACGAGCCGCTTTAGATGCCCAGGCGCAGAGGATTCAGGCCGAGAATTATCGACTTTTGTTGGATCAGAACGCCTCAAATGAAGTATTGAGGAGGAGACATCGATCTCGCTTGCTGGGGGATTACAATGCGATGAATCTCTTCAATATGCCAGGGGCAGGGACCAGCAACCCGGCAGCAGTAAACCGGACTATTGTGCCAAGGACCGGAACGCCGGATCAACCTCAGGTGACGGGTCCACCTCGACGGACAGACAACCCGCCACGGTACACAACGCCCCTGCCAGGTCACTTTTCTACCCCTTTGGATAACATGATAGCTGCAGCATCCCGGCTGGCAACTATTCCAACGGAGGGTGAGTCGCCAGCAGCGGTTGAAACATGGTGAGACAGGGATCTTCTTCAGACTGCTATGGTGCAGCAGCAAGCTTACTCATATAGCCGAGACAGGATTCACACGACCCCCCGTCCGAGCAGAAGCTATAGCAGACACATAGATGAACCGAAGGTGTCCAGCAGTGCGCGGCGCCGCAATGCCCCTCAAGGACCCAATCCGGCGCGTGGGGAGATAAATGCTCAGGACGTGGTGGATAATGGCAGAGCACGAAGGGAGGCCGCTTTAGCAGCACAGTATGCAGGTCGTCATCAACCCGCCCCGATTCAACCTGCAGCGTCAGTAGACCGAGGCACCGGGCTTGCCTTCAGCTCCTGGGGAGTGCCGTGCCTCATTCCGGCTCTTCGTAATGTGCGACTACCCAAGGATTTCAAGGGTCCACGCAAGGTGCCAAATTACACCGCTGATCAACCGCCCGAGGCATGGGTGGAAAGTTATGAGATGGCAATGGAGATGCTGGATGTGGATGAAGCGGCTTGTGCAAAGTACTCCACGATGATGTTGGAGGGAACAACCAGTACATGGTTGAAGAACCTACCAGCTAACTCCATCGAGTCATGGGACCAATTGAAGGCCTGGTTTATAGCAAATTTCAAGGATACATGTAAACAACCTATGTCCATTGTGGATCTGGATGCCTGTGTTCAAGGGGAGAACGAGTCAACAACTCATTGGGTGCATCAGGTTTCAGAAGTTTTGCATTCATTGGACCGGATTAATGCTGGCTAAGCAATCATAACACTGGAGCGTAATTGCCGGTTTAAGTCACTGAAGATGAAGTTGGGACGGCTCAAGCGCCACTACAATGATATGGGAACCCTTATGGCAGCCTTGGTCAAATATGCCGATTCTGATAGTACCAAGGATCCCAATTCTGACGAGGAGAAACCGGAGAAGGGAAAGAAGAACGGCGGTGCAAAGGGACAACAGCACAACCAGGGAGGCCATGGGAATAATGGTAAGAGCAAAGCAGACAATTCAGATTTTGTGGCTAACACTAATATGTAGCGTCGTAAGGGTAAACCGCCCCAGCACGGCGGCGGTATGAATCTGGAGCGTCTGTTGAACCAGCCCTGCCCAAAGCACGGGACCAAGGAGGTCCCAGCAATACATCTCTGGAAGGATTGTTTCATTATGAAGGAGTTCAAAAACTCTAATCTTTTCTGATATGATCAGGGTTCGCCGGGCGGTTCAGGTCTAGGTTTTCATGGTGGCGGCGGTTCAAACTCTGGATTTCAGAATAATCAGGGCAACCAGAACAATCAAGGTGGTAACAACCAATAGAACAATCAGGGGAATCATCAGCAATCAGGTTATCAAAGTCACCCGAAGCAGTTGAATGGTGGGCAGTATCATGTGTTCACTACTAGTTTGTGCAAGCTTGACCAGAAGCTTCACAAGAGGGCAGTTAATGTTGTTCAACCGGCAGTACCACGTTACTTGCGGTGGTCCGAGCAGCCCATTGTGTGGAGCAGAGAGGATCATCCGCCTCGGGTTGATAATCCGGGTCACCTGACTTTAGTGGTGGCACCTCAGGTGGGAGGTTATAAATTCACCAAGGTACTTATGGACGGAGGGAGCAGCATCAACATCCTGTACTATGAAACCTTTCGTCGCATGGGGTTGACAGAGAAGAGTCTTAAACCGTCAAACACTATTTTTCATGGTGTGGTACCAGGTAAATCGGCATATCCTGTTGGCAAGATAGCTTTGGAGGTTGTGTTTGGTGATGAGCACGACTCCCAGTCTGAAACATTGACCTTTGAAGTGGTGAAGATCCAGAGCCCGTACCACACACTATTTGGACGGCCGGCTTATGCAAGGTTCATGGTGAGGCCCTGTTATATTTATTTGCAGCTCAAGATGCCGGGTCATAAGGGGACCATCACAGTTCACAGAAGTTGTAAGATCGCTTTGAATTGCGAGGAAGGTGATGCGGCTTATGCTGAGTCGGTTTGTGCTACAGAGGAATTGAAGTTCTATAAGGACAATGTTGATCTGGCAGACATGACCCCTCTGAAGAAACCACCACTGAACATGATCCAACCCTGAAGTTCAAACCGGCTGATGAAACTAAACTTGTTGACTTTGTTCCTGGCGATTCATCCAAACAGTTCAGCATCATCACCAATCTGGATCCGAAATAGGAAAGCGCGCTCATCGAGTTCATTCGTGAGAACCGGGACATTTTTGCATGAAAGCCTTTTGACACGCCAGGTGTACCGAGGGAACTCGCTGAGCACACTCTCAATATTGATCCCAAGTTTAAACCGGTCAAGCAGTTTCTTCCCCGCTTTTATGAGGAAAGGCGCAAGGCCATTGGTGAAGAAGTAGCCCAGCTGTTGGCTGCTGGCTTTATCATCGAAGTGTTTCACCCTGAGTGGTTGGCTAATACGGTGCTGGTTCTTAAGAAAAATGGCACTTGGCGCATGTGTGTGGACTACACAGATTTGAACAAAGCTTGTCCGACCGATCCTTTTGCTCTCCCGCATATTGATCAAATCATTGATGCGACAGCGGGTTGTGAGCGTTTGAGTTTCTTGGATGATTATTCAGGTTATCATCAGATCAAAATGGCAGTTAAGGACTAGGAGAAGACCGCCTTCATCACTCCCTTTGGAGCCTTTTGCTATGTTTCTATGCCCTTTGGGCTCAAGAGTGCCCAGGCAACTTATCAGCACTGTGTGCAAAATTGTCTTCATACTCAGATTGGGCGCAATGTTCATGCCTATGTGGATGACATTGTAGTAAAATCCAGGAAGAAGGAGACATTGATAGATGATCTCAAGGAAACCTTTGACAATCTTCGGGTTTATAAGATGATGCTTAATCCGGACAAGTGTGTTTTTGGTGTTCCGGCAGACAATCTTTTAGGTTTTCTGGTGTCCAACAGAGGCATTGAAGCTAATCCGGAAAAGATCAAAGCGATTACATCTTTGGCTAAACCGACGTGTATTAATGATGTTCAGCGTCTGGTGGGTCGAATTGCAGCCCTGAGCCGGTTTATTAGCCGCTTGGGAGAGAAGGTGATCCCTCTATATCAGATGTTGAAGAAAACAGGCACCTTTGTCTAGAGTGATGCGGCGTTTGAAGATTTGAAGCGACAATTGGCTGAACCGCCGGTCCTTGCTGCTCCGGTTGACAAGGAGCCCTTATTATTGTACGTGGCTGCTAAAGCCCGTGCTGTCAGTGTGGCAATTGTGTTTGAGCGCAAGGAGGCGGGAAAGGAATATCCGGTTCAACCGCCGGTTTACTATATCAGTGAAGTGCTTATCGAGTCAAAGCAACGGTATCCGCATTGGCAGAAGCTGGTATATGGGGTTTTTATGGCGAGTCGGAAGCTCAAACAATACTTTCAAGGCCATCCCATTACAGTGGTCAGTTCAGCTCCTTTGGGCGATATAATTCAGAACAGGGAGGCAACTGGCCGAGTTGCAAAGTGGGCAATTGAGCTTGGTCTACATGGGTTGAAGTATATGCCTCGAACAGCCATCAAATCTCAGGCACTCGTTGACTTCATCAATGATTGGACCCAGTTACAGGTACTAGAGGACAAACCGGATAACACATACTGGACTATTCATTTTGATGGATCCAGACAATTGGAGGGCTCGGGGGCTGGAGTTGTCCTTACTTCCCCTCGAGGTGACAAAATTCGTTATGTTCTCTGTTTAATGTTCCCCTGTACTAACAATGCAGCTGAGTACGAGGCTTTACTCCATGGTCTCCGTGTGGCCAAGGAGATGAATTTAAGCCGGGTACGATGCTTTGGAGACTCTGATCTGGTGGCCCAGCAAGTTTCTGGCACTTGGGATTCTAACGATCCACTCATGGCGGCTTACAGACACAAGGTGGATATTGTGGCAGGTCACTTCAAAGGGTATCAGGTTGAGCATATTGATCGGCGCAAAAATGAAGCAGCAGATGCTTTAAGCCGGCTGGGATCTCAGCGTAAACCGGTACCTCCCAATACCTTTTTAGATATCTTGCATAACCTATCTGTTAAGTTGCCTACAGAGGAGGATTTAGTTGTTCCTGATCTGGAGGCCCAATTGGTTGCCGCTTTACATGTTATTCCGGATTGGACGGTTCCATATTTGGCGTATATGAACCGGGGCGAGTTACCAGACGATGAAGTTCTGGCCCGGCAGATAATCCGGCGATCAAAATCCATGGTTATTCACAATGGCGAGTTACACCGCTGTAGCGTTTCAGGCGTATTCCAGCGTTGTGTTTCTCCTGAAGAAGGCCAAGAGATTCTACGGGAAATTCATGAAGGGGATTGTGGTCACCATGCCGGTTCAAAGTCCCTGGTTGCTAAAGCATTTCGTCATGGGTTCTACTGGTTGACAGCTCATGCTGATGCTGAGGATCTGGTAAAGCGGTGTGACGCTTGTCAGAAGTTTTCACGCCGAGCTCATGTTCCGGCTCAAGAATTAAGGATGATTCCCGTCACTTGGCCGTTTGCCACTTGGGAGCTTGATATGGTGGGACCCTTTAAGCGCTCCAAGGATAAGAAGACCCACCTGTTGGTGGCAGTTGACAAGTTCACTAAATGGGTTGAAGCGGAGCCCGTCAGCAAGTGTGACACAGCTACGTCGGTTCAATTTATCAAGAAGATTATCTTTCGCTTTGGTTTTCCACACAGTATCATCACGGATAATGGCACAAACCTTTCTAAAGGTGAGATGGAGGATTTCTGTCAGAGAGAGCACATCCGGCTTGATATAGCATCCGTGGCGCATCCGCAGTCCAATGGTCAAGCTGAGAGAGCCAATCAAGAAATCCTAAAGGGTATCAAGCCCCGGCTCATGGTTCCTTTAAAGCGGATGCCGGGTTGTTGGGTGGAAGAATTACCTTCTGTGTTATGGAGCATCAACACCACCCCCAATAGATCAACGGGTTACAGACCTTTCTTCATGGTTTATGGGGCAGAGGCGGTCCTCCCAAGTGATATTCATCATGATTCGCCCCGGGTTGCCAATTATGTTGAAGCGTACAATGAGCAAGCACGCCAGGAGGCGTTGGACCTGTTAGATGAAAAATGGGACATGGCTTTGGCTCGTTCGGCGGTTTATCAGCAAGACCTGCGGCGTTATCACAGCCACCGGGTTAAAACAAGAACCTTTCAAGAAGGCGACTTGGTGCTCCGGCTCATCCAGGATTAGACTGATATGCACAAGTTATCCCCACCTTGGGAAAGACCCTTTGTGGTCAGCAAGAATCTGCACAACAGATCACACTACCTCATTGACGTTCGAGACAACTCACGCAGTTCTGAGGAGGAGACCCGGCGGCCATGGAACATAGCTCTCCTTCGGCCTTACTACACTTGAGCCATAGGCTTCTTTTATGTACATATTTCACAATGTATATATTATGATCAATATAATAAACCGGCATCCTTGCTACAAGCAGGGCCTCTGCCGTTTTCCTTCAAATATCTTTTGGTTACATGGGAGCTTTAGCTGATAAAGTGGAGTACTACCTGTTAAACCGGCTATCATGCCATATATAGCTTGGGAGCTTCACACCCAAGGGGCTAAAGAGAGTCTGGATGCTATGCACAGCTCAAACATAGGCACCCATTGAGCACAACTCACAAACATTACTTGGGGGCTCTTTGTGCACTGCAACAAAGAGTTTGAAAGGACCCTTGTAATATGCTATCAAGCACGGCTTGGAAGCCTGGTGTATTCACCTAAAACCCCGAGTTAACCTGCCTTCATCAAGTAAGCCACTCCTATCCAGGTAATCCTGGCACGACCCGCCGAACGTTTGACAAGTCAATCTTATACAGACCCTGAACTTGTCAAAGTTAAAACGACGATTGGTTAGTTGGAGGCCCATCTTAAAAGGCTTTGCAAAATGGTTTAACTCAGCGGCCTGGCAGCCCATGAAAAGCCTCGAATTTGGGCCTGGCAGCCCTTGCAAAGCCTCGAATACACGGTTTTATTTGCCTTTGTCAAGATTTTTTCTCTTTTTGATGAATTTTATGTTGAACCGGTGTCTATTGACCCGGTATTGCTTTTCAGTCATCATACTAACCCGGTGTTTGTTAACCTGGCTTGGCTTTCAACTACAAGTTGTCAGATCATATTATCAAACCGATGTTTAAAAACCCGGCCTGGCTTTGACTACATGTCGCCAGTTTGATCATCTGGTGTTCATCGTAACCCGGCATGACTTATTACACACCATCACTGCATGGTGAGAGTTATAAAAACTCAAGACTTGAGTCTTCACCCTTACTACAATCAAAGTTGGTAAACCAACTAAGTGATTTCATATCACAGGTATGAGTTATTTCATGTTTATTCAGTTTTGGTTATCAGCCAGGCTTTATCTTGGGCATTATGACCCGTCCGGCGGTAAACCGCCAGGACAATTCTTTTTATGCAGATATCAGAATCGCATGAAAATTATCAAAGTGTAATCAAGCACAACAAATATCATGGCAGATCAACAAAGTCATGCATCAGTGCCACAGAGCAAAGTATCTTAACTAGCCTATTACAAGGCGCTTTGAGGCCCAAAATAATGATTGTTTTTACACAGAACAAAGTCTGTGACAATAACCATATCGCCAGATCAAGACTCATCACCAGGTTGACATGATGCTGACGGATCCTCATGCGTCGGTTCAACCTCCACCTCCCCACCCAGTGGCTGGAAGTTAACACTGGTCCAGTCAATCCGGGTTAAAGCTTCAAAGACAGCCTCTTCATTTATCAGATTGGACGGTTCAATATCAGGGGCATAAGTGTGCTTACGAATTGGTAGAATAAGATTCTGCACTTCCTTCACAGCAGTGTCAACTCGATGGTTGTTGGCATCATAAAAGGACCGATGAGAAGACAAGTTCACCTCTTCAGCCAATTGACTAGCTACTAGACGCAACTCCTTAGTCAGGGCTTTGAGAGCTTCATTACCAAATGCTGATCCGTTTTCCTGTTCATCTGGGTAGCCTTTGGCGATATCAACTGGATCCAGGTCAGCTATCCATGATTTAGCATGAGTCAGTGTTAACAAAGCACCAGCCCTTGCAACAGATCGCTTCAACTCCTCTATCTGAGCAGGAGTCATTGAGAGCCTGGCCAAGGTGTCCTTGATCAAGGTTGGTGCCGGTTTGTTGTACGAAGCTGCACAAATGACTCGTTGTGCACCAGTATACAGTTGCTCAATCAATGTGTAAGCTGCCTTCAACTTCATCTGCATATCTGCGCCTAGATGAGCAATGCGATTTCCTGCGATGGTTTAAGAACTTAATGTTAAACCGGCGGAGTTGAAAATACTTCAGAACAGGCTATTATAAAGTACTTACCAAAAACTGCAGCTGTCATGGCATTCACTTGATGTTTCAGCCAGTCAGCTCTTCCTCAACCGGCTTAAGAGCTGCTTCGGTGTCTTCAACCCACTTCAACAAAGCAGCCTTTTCGGTTTCCCAGTTGGTGTGTTCAGTTTTGAATCCATCCTTCAATTGTTCCATGGCAGTCAAAGCGCCTTTTAGCTCCTCTTTGGCTTTAGAGGTCTCTTCTTGCTGGGACTTGATGTTTTCTTGAAGATCGGCGATTTGAGACTCTTTGGTATTTATATCAGCCTACAAAGTCAGATGATAAAGCGATTAGTATCTCTTAAAGTCCCAAGTGCATAACAAGTTATACACTTGGCACTTGGGGGCTAATGCGGATTGTTTCTTAAACCGGATATTTTAAAGTCCCAAGGTTTAATACAACTATTAAACTTGGCACTTGGGGGCTAATGCCTAATCGATCAGTTAAAATCCAAGCTGAAGGCAGTTGATAAAGACAAAGTGTTAACAGAAAGTCCCGGTTTATCTTGATAAGGTAAATCGGCCCTTGGGGGCTACTCAGTTGAAGTATTCTTAATATTAGAAGACCCGATTTGTCTACAAGAGATAAACCGGCCCTTGGGGGCTACTATGGAGTTGATATACATTGCAAGCAAATTTAAAGTGTTTTGAAGATTACCTCATAGCGCTCCTTCATTAAGTTCACCAAACCGGCCTCATAATCCCGGCTTGTGAAGAGGCGGTTTAAGAATCTAGAATGAAGCTCCTCAGTGCTAAGGTTAACGAAGCTGGACAAATCTGTCTTCCCTTTTCCCTTGCCCATTGCAGCAAATTCCTCTTTGGCAGTATGTTTTGCCAAGACAACTGGGTTGCCAGGGGTAGTGTGACCAGTACCAGTGATAACAACATCATCATTGTCACCTTTTGACTGGCTGGGTGGATTGCCAGTATTCCTGGCCAGACTCGGCAGATCTTGGTCTTTGGCCGGGCTGGGCAGATCAGCACGAGGACTGGACGGGTTGACTTTCGGCGGTTCAACATAAGTGTCCTGACTTTGAGGTACATGATCATCAATGGCAATGTCAGCATCTCTATTGGGGCCTTCTGAAATTCTGTCCGTTTCAAACTCTTCAGCAGGGACAGTGGTTTTTTGCTTTCTTGCTCAGACGGGCTTTGGCGCTGTAATATTAAAAAGAGGTCAGTTGGTAAACCGGTGCAAGAAGACAAAGTTAAAAAAAGTGTACTTACCCAGGGACGGTCTTGATGGGAGGCATTCGAGTGGTTGATCAACCGCCCGATGAAGAATTGGAAGACACCTGGTAATTCGAGTTAGATGGATTAAGAGGGTAACGGAAGAAACCCTTCAAGGGATAAAGACTTTCGGGAGAACAAGAAACCTATGGACGACGATTCCGGTTTGGTGTATCTGGTAAACCGAAAGAAGTGACCTGTTGGCCGCTGTGCCGGGTTGTGCGACGACCTTCATGTTGCCGTGTCTTCAAAGAAAATTGTGGATCCAAATGAGCAAGAGGGTGAGAATATTTTACTTTCCGAACTGTATAGCGAAGTCTTTGAACCGACACATGTTCTGAATCGGAAGAAAGGATGATTACCTCAACATGGTCCGCATGACTGGCTTCTGCATCATCCTGGTAATAGTCATTGTCAATAAGATGTACGAAAAATGAGCCAAGGGAGTCAAGTTCTACCTCATTTTCCGATTCATCGACATCCTTAGGTGGATCAGAGGACTCGGCAGTTTTCTTCTTGCCCACCTTCTTTATGACTCTGCTTTTTGGGCATTGAGTCCTCACCGGTTTGTCTGAAGCTTTTCTCTTCCAGAAAGAACTGTTGGCCTGTAAAAACAAACAAAGGATTATCAGAATAATGTTAAAGCGGAAACGGGTCAATAAAGGTGGAAAAGGGTAAAATTCTTACTACTGGCGGTTTGTTGGAAGTACAAAAAGGATCCAATCCGGTCTTGCTGCATTGAGCGACCGGTTCATCCAACATCTTCTTCACGGCTTCAGTGACTTCGTCATCAATTTTTTCTATCTCATGAGACCGTTGAGGGTCTTTTACGTCTCCGGTATACTCATACATCAATCCGGAGCGGCGACTTAAGGGAAGGATACCCCATGAAACCCAACATCAAACAAGGTCAATGCCGGTTAAGCCATTTGCCAGAAGGGTCCGGAGCATAGCAAGCTGAGGTGCATACGCTTGTCATTCTTTGGCTGTGAGTCGTGCTGGCAGTGGGTGGCCATTGCTGAGCCGGTGAGCATGGTAACCCGGCAGAGGGTTTTCATCAGCAGTCGTGGTGTTCTGACAGTAGAACCATGTTTGATTCCAGTTCTTTGGATGGCTGTGGTGTTTGGCATGAGGGAAATCAACTTCCTTCCTCTTCTGAACTGACACGCCGCCAAGTTCCCTGTTGGGGCTGTCAGAAAATTCGGTGCGGCGGTTTAAGTGGAAAAAGTCTCGAAAGAGTTCCACAGTTGGTTCTTCTTGAAGGTAAACTTCGCAGAACACTTGAAAGTTGCATATATTGGACATAGAATTTGGTCCAATGTCTTGAGGATGGAGTTGCAAACTAGCAAGCACATCCCGGAAAAACTTTGAACCGGGGGGGGGGGGGGCTAAAACCCCGGTCTAGATGCTGCAGGAATACAATTACCTCTCCATCTTGAGGCTCTGGAGGGCACTCAGGGCCAGTAACTCGCCAGTGGAGGACATCTTTCTTGGCCAAAGCGCCAGTCAAAACATATCCATTGAGCTATGTTTCTGTGATCCAAGAAGGAACCCAGTTGCAAGCGGAGAATTGCTTGATCATTTTGGAAAACTGCAAAAAGTATGAAGGCCGGTTTACGACTCAAGGTTGATGTGCACAAACCAGTGTTAAACTGGGTAATTTAATCAAGGTATATAAACATGTTAAACCGGCTATTGCTACTCAAGTCAGGATGGTGGTTTAAAAGTGAGGGCTAATGGTACCAGGCGGTTTGTGATTTTCTACAAGTTAAACCGCCTATGAGGAAAGCAACAGAGATGAAATTCACCAAGTGTTGCAGAAACAAGTTTCACACAATGATGATATAATTTTGGATCTACCATGCTTCAGTAAAGAAAAATGTCTGCGACCTACAATGGCGTTAAGCAGAACAGAGAAAGTCTAGAGAGGATTTTTTTTCAAGAACAACAAGATGCTACAGTATGGCAGATTAAAACTATGGATCTAGCCGCAAAAGAAAACTATCAGGCCTATCTAAGTTCATTAATGAGGCTAAGGGAAAGGCGGAGAAGCACCGACGAACACTGACGAACACAGATGAACACAGATGAACACGACGCCTTAATGGAGATCTAGGGTTAAGAGAAGAAAATCACTGGGTTCTCAGGAGCAGCGGAGGAGAGTGCAGATCTCTGGAGCGTTTTTAGGTTGATGCAGCGGCCTAGTCGGTGCAGAGTTGAAGGTCGACGGCGGTGGCGGCACTTGAGGTCGTCGAGTCGCGAGGAGGAAGACGAGGCGAAGAGGCAAGGGAGAGAATGGAAAGACCCCCCGACTTTATTTATAAGGAGAAAGGGATAAGTGGCAGGCGCGAGAATTGAGGAGCCTGAAGTGGCAAAAGTGGGTGTGGCTGTCGCCTCGATCTTCGGGATATAATTAATGAAGGGAATCTTTTTAACCTTTTTATACAGAGATGACGTCATGATGATTCACTGCAATATTCGGAAGATGACGTCATGGCGGTTTAACAAGATTAACGGGAGAAGACATCATGGCGGTTTACGAGAATCGTAAGAAGATGATCACGAAATTTTTCTAAAGTGTTGAAGATTGACATGAACAGGTTCAAATCAATCTGGGGCCTAATGTTGGGGATATAACTACTGAGTGTAAACCACCCAGGATGGGCCGGTTCACCTTCAACTATATTGAAGCCCACGAAGACCCAGAAGATGGCGCTTTACTAATGAAGCTTAGAGGCCCGGAGCCTAAAGGCAGATTAGGGCCCATAGTGGTAAACCGCCATGGTTATGTAACTTGTAGTGTAAGTTAGGAAAGGAGAGACCGAGCCGGACACTTGTATGAGCCAGCCTCGGGACTCTGTAAACCGGCCGGGCGTCAACCCGTGTATATAAGGGGACGACCCGGTGGCGGTTCAGGGACAAGAAACAACAACTCGAGAGCCAGGCATAGCGTGTTTTGCTCCCTGGTTATAGAGACCCTAATAATTCCATCACAACTAGACGTAGGCTTTTACCTTCACCGAAGGGGCCGAACTACTATAAAAATCCTTGTGTCCTTTGTCCGGTTTAACCCCTTTAAGCTAACCCGTCGCGATGGCTCCACGACTAAGTCCTTTCACGAGGACATCTAATGTGATATTTCCACGACAGGTCCTATCTCAGATTTCATGGCTCATGCCATTTATCGGAATCTGGGCTCATCATAGTTCGTAGGTTCGTCATTGTCAAGAACATGACTTCCAGAACATGATTACCGTACCACTCTAGTGTGGATCTTGCTCTGATTGACCTACGAGGTTCTGTAGCAACTTGATCTGAAGTTTCATGATCATTATCATTAGCTTCCTCTCCAGTTGGTGTAGGAATCACGGGAACAGATTCTCAGATGAGCTACTTTCCAAATTGAGAGAAGGTACAACTACCTCATCAAGTTCTACTTTCCTCCCACTCACTTCTTTCGAGAGAAACTCCTTCTCTAGAAAGGTTCCGTTCTTAGCAACAAAGATCTTGCCTTCGGATCTGTGGTAGAAGGTGTACCCAATTGTTTCCTTAGGGTATCCTATGAAGACGCACTTCTCTGATTTGGGTTCGATCTTATCAGGCTGAAGCCTTTTGACATAAGCATCGCATCCCCAAACTTTAAGAAACGACAACTTAGGTTTGTTGCCAAACCACAGTTCATACGGTGTCGTCTCGATGGATTTTGACAGTGCCCTGTTTAACGTGAATGTAGATGTCTCTAATGCATAACCCCAAAACGATAGTGGTAAATCGGTAAGAGACATCATAGATCGCTCCATATCTAATAAAGTGCGGTTATGACGTTCAGACACACCATTACGCTGTGGTGTTCCAGGTGGCGTGAGCTGTGAAACTATTCCACATTGTTTTAAATGAAGGCAAAACTCGTAACTCAAATATCCGCCTCCATGATCAGATCACACTACTGCAGGATGCTGCTAACGCAGCACTACGACCAGAGATCCTTTAACGAAACTGTGTGTGATGCATTAATCGCAAACGGTGGTGTAAAAACCCGTCAAAAAAGGTGCAAAACATTTGCGATGATGGATGCATAAAACACGGTTCAGATTTTAGTTTCGTGTGTGATGTACGACATACGTTCAGTGCAATTAACCATATGCAATGAGGAGCAACAAAAGAATCGAGTAGCCAAATGAAGGTGTGTGCGATAAATAGCATACGGTTCACTAGGATGAACTGTTTGTGATTAGGCAACACAAAAGAAACGGTCAGCCAAATCAAGGTGTGTGCGATATATGGCATGCGGTTCATGCAGATGAACTGGTTGTGTTGAGACAAGAGAACATAAACGGTTCAATATAACAAGATGTGTGTGATACGCGGCAAATAAGTCTGTAATCAGAAATATGTGCGAAGACCGATAATAACACAGACGATTGCTGCTAATAAGACGTGTGTGTTGTGTGA
Source organism: Triticum dicoccoides (assembly GCF_002162155.2). Taxonomy (NCBI): domain Eukaryota; kingdom Viridiplantae; phylum Streptophyta; class Magnoliopsida; order Poales; family Poaceae; genus Triticum; species Triticum dicoccoides. Next base: position 658,451,358 of record NC_041391.1, on the reverse strand, counting down.
TGGGATTGCATACAAAACAACAACATATATATATATACACACACACACACACATGCACACACACATTTATAAGGACATGGTTGCATAACCAAATTAAACATCCAATTACATAGGTGGCTACTACAACCATGGCATTTGCACACACCAAAGTAAACTATTACATGCATAATTTCATAGGTGGATACTACACACATGACACTTCCACACACCAATAAAGTAAACTATATATTACATGCATGATTAACTAGCATAAACGATCATTTGATCATCATCTACTTCTTGTGACGCTTGCTCTGTTTGTGGCTCGATCTGGGCTCAACGATTTGGGTAACGAGGCACTTCCTCATATCAACAATCTGCCTGTGCAAATCGTAGCATGTGTACACGCTCTTAGCCGCGAACCTGAGGTGAGGTTCATCCAGTCTCCGCATCCAGGCCCTGTGCCAGGATAAGGCACTTGTTCTCTAGGCATCCTGCTTCGTCTTTTTGTAGTAGGGGTCGATGGTGGCCGAGGCGAGTTCGACCAGGGAGTCCTTCTTTGTGCGGCCCCAGACCCTATAGTTGTCACATATTTCGACAAGGTTCTGGCAGGCCAAGCCCGTAACACTGAGCGCTTTTACATCGTCGGTGGTTTCCATCATGGTGAACTTGTAGTTGGTGTTGTTGACAAACCAGTTGAAACGGTCGCAAGGCTCTCTAGCCATGCAATAGTGGTAGATGAGGACATGATGGCGCACGCACAACTAGGCAACGACAACCTTCTGATCTATGCCTGGACTACCAATGGTGTACTGGAGGTCGATGCAGACCACCTTGTACTTGTCTCCAGCAAGCAACTGCTCAACGGTGTTGATGTAGTCGTCCACCACGGCCGGGTCGATGGTGTACACCACCGAGAGATCCGTCTCCCTCGTGTGGGTCTCCACTTTATGCTCGCCGGAGTCCATTGGAGCGCTGCTAGACATCCCCTCTCTATGTGTCGTCATGGGTGTGCTTGTTGTGTTGTGGGGCACGATCGAAAGGTTGAAGATACTAAGGTTATAATGGCCGTGAGAATTAAAGGGGAGGCTGGACGACATGTCCTGATGGCGGTTCTAATTCGCTGCGCGTAACTCGATCGTGCCGCATGTAACTGCATCGTGGGAACGCGTGAGGCACAACCGCATGCATATGGCCCCCCCCGACGTGATCGTGCGCAGGCCCAACCGCTGGCAGAGCATGTGCGGAGGGACGCGAGCAGAGCGCTACGCGGTCACCTCAACGACGAGCAACCATATATATGCATATAGCAGTTGAACACGCAAGGAAAAGCTGTCCACAACCCGAGCGCGCTGATGGACGTGAGCAGAGCATGCCGCGCCGCCTAATGGTTGAACTGTTTGTATAGATTAAGCACGACTGCTTAATCCATGAATGAAATCTATGCTTAATTACTGAATTTTAGTTGCAAAAATTAGATGGTGCTAGTGATTTTTAGCTACATATTTGGACAAATCGCCATTGGAACCGCTGGATGTCCTCTCTGTATGTGTCATCGTGGGTGTGCTTATTGTGTCGTGTGCCAGTCCCAAACACTGGTAGCACAACTTATAAATTGACGGATGGATTACTAGTTATAGTGATGCATATAATTAAGCAAAGGGATCACACATGTCTGTATTGACTGGAACGAGAATGCAATAGCACAATAAGAATTAAGGAGGCAAGAAGAAAGATGCATCCATCAACGTACGACCTCCTCCTCCTCAACTCAGTGCGTCGGGCCACCGACCGGCGGCTAAGGAGCGGCAACTTTTGTGGCGTGGTCAAGGTGCTTCTCAGCAAAGGCATCCAAGGCTTCTAGCCGGTTTAAGAAGGCCAACATCATAGCGTCCTCACCGGCCTTGTAGATACCTATGTAGGCTATTTGCTCGTACATGTGGATGTGTAGGTCGACGAATTCTTGCAGGGCGAGGCGCCTTGCGGCAAGCGCAACCTTCAGGTGGACATTCTTCGTGGCGTCGGCGGGCAGTCGCAGGGCCACTAGTGCTTGAAAGAGGTTCCAACCATGGAGTCTGACTAGGGTGGCAGGCAATGACGAGCCCGGGCACGCGGGCTGGAGGAGTACGGCGATGTCGTCCGCGAGCTTCTTGATGATGATGAACTTGTTGGTGGTGGCAACGATCATCTGGTCGAACCGAGAGTCATAGCTGGCGTCGACGACGGCCATCCACCAGCCAGTCGCCAACACCGTCTGGAGACGATCCTTGTTGCCATGCCGCAAGCCGGGGTCGTGGACCGTCTGGCACAGCCGCTGGCCGCTCGTGCACATCGCTGCCATGGGTCTGGAGTGAGCACTTTTGCGCTTAGTGTAGGTGCTTAGGCAAATACTTAGGTACGTATGATGTGGTAGATGCATTGGAATGGAGGGGCTCCTTTATATGAGTGCAAAATGCGTTGCATTCACATCATGCTGCCTCTTTTCCCGGTCCTCCTCCCATTACTTCCCTCATGCATTCATGATGCTAATTTAAGGAGGATGCATCATTGGCCGTTCAACATTTCGGGAACCGCTACCCTCTCCCTCGTCTGCATTAAAGCCGTATCGGGAACTACGCCACCCGCTGTCAAATCGAATAGTACTACACTGCCCGCTGCACGCCCAGCTGAACATGCATCCTTGCCTCCATCTATGCTTAGTTACCGAACTTTAGTTGCAAAAATTAGATACTGCTAATGATTTTTAGCTTCATATTTTGACAAATCGCAGTGTTACAAGGTTGACAAATGGCAATGTTACTAGATCAACAAATGTCAATCTTTCCAGTTTGAAAAATGGCAACATACCCTATATGACAGATGCAAATCTTACCAAATTGTTTGTAAATGATTGCACACGGGTCATCCAAAACAACCGTTTGCGTTGAAGAGATGCACAAATCCTGCTCTCACTTTGCATATGGGTGTTCTTTCTAAAACGTTTGTGATCAAGAGCCATTAAAACCTATAGCCATTAAAACCAAGACCTGTGGCGTCACGTGAATGGTTAAAATTTGAATTATGCACATAAATGCATTGAAAACTCAATTAATGCATAAAAATGTCCAAACGAACCCCAAAAAATCCCAAAAATTGACACAACACTCCTGTTGTTCTATGTTGACACGAGAAATTTTTGAAAGCAATAAGAGGCAATGGATATCGTTTCGCCCCCAAAGGTGGGACGTTCCCTACTGAAACCATCATGCTTGTTGTGAGCAGCTCTGGTTTGTGAGAAGCATATACCCAAACCTGCCCCAAATGGGACAAAAAATTTACCATGGCATGTTGATGCCGCTCCATGATATCATGCCAAGTTTCATGAATTTCAGACGAGTTTTGGATTTACTAGAATTTAAAAACCATGTATCTCAATGTTTGCGGCCAAATGACGGTGGCAGGGTGTTTGACATTCATTCCCATTTCTTGCATGGGACCTAAGCATGCAACCAAAGGACACACATTTGAATTTTCAACCAATTTATATGCATTAGAGCATGTGCATGTAGTTCAAATTTGAATTATGCACATAAATGCCTTGAAAACCTCAATTAATGCATAAAAATGTCCAAACGAACCCCCCAAAATTCCAAAAATTGACACAACACTCCTGTTGTTCTAAGTTGACACGAGAAAAAAATTTCAAAGCAATAAGAGGCAATGGATATCATTTTGTCCCCAAAGGTGGGACGTTCCCTACAGAAACCATCAGGGTTGTTGTGAGAAGCTCTGGTTTATGAGAAGCATATCCCCAAACCTGTCCAAATGGGACAAAAAAATTACCACGACATGTTGATGCCGCTCCATGACAACATGCCAAGTTTCATGAATTTCAGACGATCTTTGGATTTATTAGAATTTAAAAACCAGGTATATATATCAATGTTTGCGGCCGAGTGACGGTGGCAGGGTGTTTGACATTCATTCTCATTTCTTGCATGGGACCTAATTAAGCAGGCAACCAAGGACACGGATTTGAATTTTCAACCAATTTATATGCATTAGAGCATGTGCCTGTAGTTCACATTTGAATTATGCACATGAATGCATAGAAAACTCAGTTAATGTATAAAAATGTCCAAGCGAACCCCCAAAAATCCCAAAAATTGACACAACACTCCTGTTGTTCTATGTTGACACTAGGAAAAAAATTGTAATCGAGAAGAGGCAATGCATATCGTTTCGTCCAGAAAGGTGAAACGTTCCCTACCGAAACCATCGGGCTTGTTGTGAGAAGCTCTGGTTTGTGAGAAGCATATCCCCAAACCTGCCCCAAATGGGACAAAAAATTTACCACGGCATGTTGATGCCGCTCCATGACAACATGCCAAGTTTCATGAATTTCAGACGGGCTTTGGATTTACTAGAATTTAAAAACCAGATATATATCTCAATGTTTGTGGCCGAGTGACGGTGGCAGGGTGTTTGACATTCATTCTCGTTTCTTGCATGGGACCTAATTAAGCATGCAACCAAGGACACAAATTTGAATTATCAACTAATTTATATGCATTAGAGCATGTGCATGTAGTTCAAATTTGAATTATGCACATGAATGCATAGAAAACTTAGTTAATGTATAAAAATGTCCAAGCGAACCTCAAAAAATCCCAAAAATTGACACAACACTCCTGTTGTTCTATGTTGACACTAGGAAAAAAATTGAAATCGAGAAGATGCAACGGATATCGTTTCATCCAGAAAGGTGAAACGTTCCCAACCGAAACCATCACACTTGTTGTGAGAAGCTCTGGTTTATGAGAAGCTTATACCCAAACCTGTCCCAAATGGGACAAAAAAATTACCATGACATGTTGATGCTGCTCCATGATAGCATGCCAAGTTTCATGAATTTTGGACGGCTTTTGGATTTACTAGAATTACAAAAGCAAGCACCTCAACATTTGCCGGAGAGCCATGGTGCCATGGTGTTTGAAATTCATCCCCATTTCTTGAATGGGATGTAAGCATCAACCCATGGACACATATATCATTTTACAACCCATTTTGGTGCACCGGAGCATGTGTATGTGGTTTAATTTTGAATTGTGCACCTGAAATGCCTAGAAAACCAAGTTACCGTATGAAAATGTCCAAACGAACCCTGAATAATTCCATTTTTTTTGATGATACACCTATAGTTGCATGTTCACTACAGATAGAAGTTCTAGCAAATCAAAACACCATCCTTTGCAGTTGTGATCCCATTATGTAATTCAAATCAAGATGAAAAATCAAGTAGATCCCACACCGTTTATTATCACCAACCGTGTGAGATGCAGTACAAAATATCCTGCAGCACCGTCGGTGTATAGTACACCCATGGCTTACGCGAGAAGGTTCGACGTCTACAGTCCACAACCCGCTCTAAATAAGGGATTGTGTCTAATGACACTTTGCGCGCCAGTTTTTTTGCTGAAGCGATTCCAAATTTCCGGCTTCCACGGAAATATCTACCTTTCCGCCCATTCCCCCTTACCAAAAGCCACATTTCCCCTGTTTCCGCCTTCCTTTACAAGTTGAAACCTTCACTCCTTGCTTGAAGTGCCGCCTCCTCGCCAGCAACCCTCCTTCACACTACTCGGCCTCGCCTATCCAGGCAGGTAATCCACACCCGAACCCCATCCTCCTCCTCCTTCCACATCCCACATGCTCCGACCGCCGGCGCGAGCGTGACACCTTCCATCCAAATCACCGACCCCTCCGCCAAATAAGCACTTTCCTAAGCCATGGTGCATGCAGTATAGCCAGGATCTCAAGGAGCATTTGGCAGCGAAGAAGCAAATCGAATTTGTTGTGGTGTTTAGTTAACTGTTTGGTTCAATTCTGCAATGCGATGTTCAATTATTGTGTGTGCATTCTGTTATTGTATACCATGTGAGAAATAAATCAAATTTGGCTGTACTAAATACATGAGAAACAAATACAATTGCTATATTTCCAAGTTGTCAATACAAAAAAAAGACACATCCATGACATTTTGGGCCGAACGAATTTTTTTCCTGTCATACATATGACACTTCTATGACGATAATTGTGACAAAACCCGGTATCATCATAGATGTGGTGGGCTCCTGCTTCTATGACAAAAAATCATGACAGAAAATGGGCTTTTCGTCCTGGGCGGGCCGGAGACGCAACTGCATGACATTCTTTGGGCCGTCCATGACAGAAAAAACCGTGGTAGAAGCGAGGGCGAGGAAAATTTCGGGGAGTTCCCGGTTACCGGGGGTGGTCGGGGGCCGAGCGATGCATGTTTCTCTCTCGTGCACGTACGCGCGTGTGTGCGAGGCATTGGCTCTAACAGAACCCGAGCGAGGCGTTGGGCTCTAACTGAACCCGAGCGATTGCACTGCAGGCTACACGTTACTGAACCCGAGCGATCGATTCCTTCACTACTGCTGCTAACTGAAGCCGATCGATGCTGCCTCTTTGGATGAACAGTGAGCATTGCGGGGGGGGGGGTTGGATGAACAGTCAGCCATGGGAGTGGATGAACAGGACCCGTGGCGTTGCCTCTAGATGAACAGGACCCCGATCGATCAAGCCGGTTGGGGCTGGATGAATAGGACCCCGTGGAGGGCTGGAAGAACAGGACGACCCCGTGGAGGGCTGGATGAACAGTAGACGGTGGAGGGGTGGATGAATAGTAGCCCGTGGAGGGGTGGTTGAACAGGAGCCCATGGAGAGGGGTGGTTAAACAGTAGCCGGTGGAGTAGCGCGCGGTGGAGGCTGGATGACCAGGAGCCTGTGGATGAACAGTCGCATGTGGAGGCTGGAGGAGGTCGACGGTGGATGAACAATAGCCCATGGAGGCTAGAGGAGGTCGACGGTGGAGATGAACAGTATCCCGTGGAGTCCCGTTTTGCGGTACGCCACACCCCTCCCAATGAACAGGACCCCCGTTTCGACCGTAGCGCTCCAACACAAGTCTGTTTCATCCGTTTTGCGGTACGCCACACCCCTCCTGATCAACAGGACCCCCATTTAGACCGTAGGAGGTCCGTTTCCTCCGTTTTGTGGTACGCCAGACCCCTTCCGATGAACAAGATCCAGTTTCGAACGTGGCCGGTCGAACACAAGGCCGTTTCCTCCGTTCTGTGGTACGCCAGGCCTCGTTTCCATCGCTTGTTCCGTCCAAGCCCTCCTGATGAACATGACCACGCATTTCGTTCTGACCCAGCCGGTTGGCTCCCGCGTGTTCCGTTGCCTATCGATGAACACGACGCATTTCGTTGCCTCCCCATGAACACGACGCATTCCGTTGCCTCCCCATGAACACGACGCATTCCGTTGCCTCCCCATGAACACAACGATGACGTTGTTTTTCCGCTCCGACCCAGCCATGTTCACGAGCCCTGGACGTACGTATGCGCGAGTAGGCGTTCGAGACCCCCCCCCCGTATGTACGTACGTGGCCGTATTTTCTTTCTTGCACCCTGGCCGTTGTACGTACGTGTACATGCTACATGCGTGCCTCTACTACGGCACGTGCGTGCCTCTACTATGACACATGCGCGCCTCTACATCGACCAGTATGTACGTACACGTTCGAGACCAGAATGACAATGCTACGTACGCTTCGACCAGGTGGGTCCCGACTGTTAGGCACTTCCTTGCCTGCGAAGATGTAGCTGGTGGGTCCCAACAGTCAGGGGGGTGAATCGTTTTTTTGCCTGGACGCACTTCCTTGCGTGCGAAGATGTAGCTGGTGGGTCCTAGCAGTCAGGGGGAAACGTTTTTTTCGCGAAATTTGGTGGTCCATCCGGTGGGTCCCCGCTGTTAGGTGGAGGAATCGTTATTTTGCGCGTAATAAGGAGGCACTTCCTTACCGCGGTCGTGGACCCAGCTGTCAGCCTCTCCATGTATAGTCCATGTCCGATGGAAGTTGTTCCTTGACCACGTTGACCACGCCGCACCGAGAGCACCACGGCGGTGGACGACTGCGAGGCCTAGGAAGGGGACGACTCGGAGCCGGGGAAGACGCAGTAGTGGATGTCCACGCGAAGAGGAGTACAAGGGTTCACTAGTTTGGCTGCGGTGTGAGGCTACTGTTGCCGCAGAATAACATGGGGTGTGGGTGAGTAGAGGGATGGCCTGGCCAGCGGTGGGAGTAGTAGGGGGCGGTGAGGCCTCCGCGACATCACAGTCGGCCACGGGAGGCAGGAGCACGCGGCACGACCGTCGCTGGCTTGGGCGGCTGGAGCAAGAAGACCAGAGGTTGAAGAAGCACTACGTCCGTTGGATGAACATCGTACGGTAACAGGAGCTATAATCATTCATATTGACTAAGTTGACAAAGCCCTCCGTCCCCGTCAACTTGGTAGGCCCACAAGTCAGCCTTCCACTATGTTGGGTTCTAGCTGGCAGGGGGAGTATTCATTTTTTTGTGAATAATAAGGAGGCACTTCCTTGCGTGTGAAGATAGCTGGTGGGTCCGACATGTCAGC
>NC_041391.1:658439403-658442561 GCF_002162155.2 Triticum dicoccoides | reverse complement strand
CCGGTGGGTCCCAAATGTCAGGTGGAGGAATCATTATTTTGCGCGTAATAAGGAGGCATTTCCTTGTGTGCGGCCGTGGACCCAGCTGTCATCCTCTTCACGCACAGTCTACTTCCGATGGTGTCGTTCGTTGACCATATTGACCACGCCGCGCCGAGCGCATCCCAGGTGGTGGACAACGGCGAGGCCCCGACAGCAACAAGCCGGAGATGGGAAGACGCGGGAGTAGAGTCACAGACGGAGAGGTGTACGAGGGTTAATTGGTTCTAGTGCGGTCTGGTTCGGCAGTCGGTGGAGAAGAACAGGAGGTGTGGAGGGGTGGAAGGATGGCCTGGCCAACGGTGGAGTAGCGCTTCATACCGAAGCGTGCTAAGCAGAGCTGCTAGCAGTAGGAGGCGGGAGGTGGTCCCGGCGGCGCTGGAGGAAGAAGACGAGAGATTGAAGATGGATGCCGGTCGTTGGATGTAAATCCAACGGCAAACATGTCAGAATCATTTGTTGACTAAATTGACAACGACTTGCGTTGGCTTCGACCTATTGGCCCACATTTCAGCCTCCAAAAATGTGGCACGTATTCAACCCATTTTTTCAGAATTTACAGTCTTTTTTTGCGCGGTAGAATTTACAGTCAATTTGATATTTTTTTGAATTACAACCATTAGCTGGGCTGGGTGAACAAATAATGTAGCGTCCATGCGGCCCATTTATTTTATTTCCTAAAAAATTAGAGGCCATTTGCACTTTCTCGAAATACATGATTTTGCTGGGCTGATTCTAATTATAATGTTGGGTTGGGCCCGCAATGTTATCAAAAAATAAAAAGGGGCTGAGCATTTTGTTATAAATATATTTAAATAATAAGTGATATTATTACATTCGTCCTTAAATCTTACCAAGCTTTTGTACACAATCACTAGGATTTTGTGCCAAAACAATCTAGGATTTTATTTGTTAAGAAATTATTTTTATAAGTTAATAAGATGTGGGATATTTTTTTCTTACATATGTAAGTATCTGTTAAATATATGATGACAATAAAAATAATATATAATAACATATAAAATAATTTAAATATATATAATATAGTTAGAAGGGAAACATAAGTTGGACCTGGCGTTCTTATTCTTATATAGAAAAATAGAACATGCCTCTTCGTTTTCTTCAAAAAAATACATAAATTGGGCTGCCAAAAATAAAACCTCGGATGGGAGGTCCATAGGCCGGTCGATACATGACGGCCATAAGAAAATACAAATAGGCCTATGGACCTCCCATCCAAGGTCGTGGGCTGCGCATGAAAGCCTAGACGGGGCAGCCCAAAACCACGTCCAACACTTGCCAAAACTTCGTCCCTCGTTTTCTCTGTGTTTCGCACACTCGACATTGTGTGGGCATTTTGACTGTGCATCATATGAAGATGTGCTATGCATGAACGTTGATCAGCATGATGTTAACTGGCTGGTAGTTCCATTTTGACCATGAATAAAACTTCCAACATGATGTTAACCCTGTTTGAAAAGGCCGTGTTAATGTAAATGCTCTGCCTCTGAAAGTTGCAGTTTCTTATCTGAAACTGAAAGTTGCAGTTTCTTATCTAAAACTGAACTTGCAGTTTCTTATCTGAAACTGAAACTTGCAGTTTCTTCTCTGAGAATCACATTGTCTGCACTTTTATACTCCAATGAAACTACATTTTTAAGTGCTAAAAATAGATCTCTAGAATTCATAAAATACTTCATATGCTCAATACTGCAAATCTAAAATTCAAAAGACATTCATATCTGAAAGTACTCTCAAAATACACAACACAAAACACAATTCACAACCTGCAAATACTGACAACCCTAAGCTCCTCCTGATAATTCACAACCTGCCCGACTATTGGGCTAGGGGGGGGGGGGCAGCCCCCTCCTATTCCTCGGCGGCAGACAACCACCTCGTGAGATGATGTGAACAGCGAGGGAGACGATGGCGGGGAAGCATCGTCGGGCCAACTGCTTTTCTCCTCTTGCAGTTGGGTTCGGTCGACGAAGACTCCACCGGTTCGCTCTGGCAGGACACCCTCACAAACGACACCCTGTAGAAGCTCGATCCTTCAATCTCTGGTGGATGCTCTATCTGGGATCGATACTCCCACCACCACTCCCTCACGACCGGATTCGGTGAATCTGTTTGCTCCATGGCCCAGAGGAGCAGCTCTATGTACTCCGGCGCGACTCCCTCCCGGAGTATCGCCGCCTTTTTGCTCTGTTGCAAATATTTGGCCATGGATGTCGCCGTCGCCGCAAGTTGGTCCTTGTTGTCAAACCAAGACTGTATCTCCAACATCCTAGCTAGCTTCACAGGGCCGCCGTCTGCGATCCTCATGTATCGGTTGTACTCCTCCATCGATCTACTTCTCCAGAGCACCTTCACTCGCCGGCCGTGGTTTTTAAATGGAAGAGGAGAGGAGCAGTGCTGGTTTTGGATTAGAACGGGAGAGGAGCGACACTGGTTTTGGACTGGAACAGGAGAAGAGGGGCGGTGATTTTGAAATGGAAGAGGAGAGGAGCGGCGCTAGATTTAGATTGAAACAGGAGAGGAGTGGCGGTGGTTTAAGAGGAGAAGAGCGGAAGAGCAGCGCTGGTCTTGGAAGCATTCTTTTGTTGTTTTGCGTATTTTGGGTCAAAGTTTGACCACGTACCCCATGCAAAATGTGAATGCATGTCACCAGAAATTGTATCATTTGGTTCGTATCTGAATGTATTTTCAAATTATATTATTTTCGCAACGTATAACATATATTTTATGTGCAAAAATCATGGTCAATTATGACCCAGAATAAAAGGGAGACTAGTTAATGTGGGGTCGCTTTCTTAATTGAAGGGTAAATTGATTTTGATTTTGATCCAGTCACAGCGCGCCGGCCTTCTTGTCCAATCCTAAATCGCTGCCGCACGCTCCTCTCCCTCTTCTCCATTGCAAAACCACCTCCTCTCCTCTCCATCATCTCCATTCCAAAACCCCCATCTCGCCTCTCCCTCTTCTGATATTCTCCATTGCAAAACCACCTCCTCTCCTCTCCATCATCTCCAGTCCAAAACCACCTCCTCTCCTCTCCATCATCTCCATTCCAAAACCACCGTCTCGGCTCTCCCTCTTCTGATCTTCTCCATTGC
>NC_041391.1:658431252-658439186 GCF_002162155.2 Triticum dicoccoides | reverse complement strand
CACCTCCTCTCCTCTCCATCATCTCCATTCCAAAACCACCGTCTCGCCTCTCCCTCTTCTGATCTTCTCCATTGCAAAACCACCTCCTCTCCTCTCTATCATCTCCATTCCAAAACAACCATCTCGCCTCTCCCTCTTCTGATCTTCTCCATTGCAAAACCACCTCCTCTCCTATCCATCATCTCCATTGCAAAACCACCGTCTCACCTCTCCCTCTTCTCTATTGCAAGACCACTGTCTCTCCTCCCATCTTCCAAAGCTAGCACCGGACCACTCAGAAGGACATATATGGAGAGGATGCAGCAGCGAATCAGGCAGATCACCGGCGGCGAGCAGGCAAAGTTAGCCAGGTTGAACGAGATGCTTAGTTGGTTTGACAATGAGTGGGAGATTTTGAGGACGGTGCGGGCCATGTGGCAATGTATGCGAAAGAGCGAGACGGCGGTGATGAGGGCGGCGATGTACACGTACTCCTCAATGGCAGTCACGCCGCAGTCCTCCGAGTTCATCGAGTATCTCCTCTGGGCGATGGAGCAGACATATTCGCCCGAGGCGACAGTCAGGCAGAGGTGGTGGGCGTACAGGTCTAAGGTCGAGCACCCAGAGGATAACGAATCGATCGAGTATGGTGTGCCGTTCGTGAGGGTGTAGAGCCAGCTGGAGCCACATGAGTATTCGTTCTCCCACCTTAAGAGGAGGCCGGATGGCACGACGTCGCTTCCCCGCCGTTCTCCACGGTTCCCTCGATGCTCGCCTCATTTCAACAGCGGTAGTAGGGTTTAAGGTAAGCTTCGCACTAACCTAATCTTCCACCTGCTCATGCTTACAATCAGTGTGACAGCTAATGAAAATCATGCTTACAATCGGTCTCCGAGTACTATGCCAATCACCCTAAAATAGCTCTGGACCTTTGGGTCAAAGTTGTGACACGGTGTACAAACAAAGAAAAATAGATTGGTGCTTCTTTCAGAAAAGAGTACTCCCTAGAAAACTGCCAATATAAGCTACTAGTATTTGGTTAGAGGATTTGCTGCCAAGAAAGATCTGTCCACAGAGAGTGCCACACATCCCACTGGTTGTGGTGGATGCCAATGCGTGCATGCAGCATGGTTGGTGTCGGTAATTTTTACTTGGCACACCTCGCACTCTGCATATATGTCGGTTCCATACGTACATTTGTGCAGTTCCACCAAAATGCAGCTGAATAACCCTGTTTGCATAGATAATGAAAAAGCATGATTACATTATAGTGGCACTAGTTGATGAAACACACAAAATAAATAGAAGAAAATATTGCGATAGTATCATAGTATGCCATGCTGCGAGGACGAGATGGGCCCTGCGACGCCTCATACGGTACGCCTCATACTGGACATCGTCCCAAGTCTCCCAGATACACCTTCTGCTAGTGATGAACATCAGTGTACAGCGGTAGTACAAGGAGGCGCCTTGAGACATTCAAATCTCTATTTTTGTACACATCAACTAAAATTAAGCACCCCAGTTTGCAGAAACGCTTAAACCTTTTTGTACAAGGAGGTGCTTGGGAGGTGCTTGGGAGAGAACGGCAAGGCAGGCTGATCGGGACGTGCCCAGCAGTGGGTAAGAGCTGTCGCCAAGGACGACCGCGTGAATGTTGCACCTTCTCACCTTCCCGGCGGAGAGGATCCGGCTGGATTTGTGACCAGCGGTGAGCAGAGAGAGAGAGAGAGTGTGGCCACCGCTGTCGTGTTTAGATCTGGAGAGGCCGATATAGTGTGAAGAGAGCAACACTAGCAAGCAAGCGCAGAGGCTCCTGCCTATATACTGGAGTAGTACTAGTTTTCTTTTGTCTACCGGAGCCGGCTTGACCTCGTCAATGACTGTCGAGAAGTCTTCATGCACGTGGCTCGGAGGCGCAGTTGTCATCATTTTGATCTAAAGCGCCGGATTATAACATATAACACGAAAAATGCCACATGACAAGAAATCATAACCTCACTACCCAAAAGAAGACAACATGAATCCCGACGGACAAACTAGACGAGGAACAAAGCTCGAATTAAAGATAAACTCGTAGAAAAGGGGTCCGTCGATAGATGTCCTAATTAACATAGCCGGCTTGACCTAGATGGCAGCCGAGTAGTCACTGTTCGTGCATGTGCCCCCAATGATTAGCCCAACTCAGTTGTCGCTGTTTAACCCTCGCAGTGATCCGAAGCACATGACACCTAATTTTGCAAGATGACAAGAAACCTTTTTTTAGATTTCTCACCACAACCACAGCCATGTACAACACAACCTGCATGATATGTAGACAATAGCCAATCCAAGCGTGTCTGCTGGAGTCTGGTCACATGCATGGATGAACTGATCTTCCGTGTCTACTGGAGTCTGGTCACATGCATGGACGAACTGATCTTCCGTGTCTTGCAGGGATCATCCAGGCACCAACATAGTACAACACTTCTCTAGTACTATCGCTCGTCTCCCTCTTCTATTAAGTCACCCGACTTGCGGGGCCGGGGAGTGTGCCTATGGTCTGTTCTCAATTGCCGTCCCACATGTGTGTGCAAAGGCAATATGACACATGTTCCATTCGGAGAGCAGCATGCTAGACCGACCGACCGTCTGGGGTGTGACGCGAACGCGACGGGCGTGCTGTATACTCCGTACATGTGTACCGCCATTTTCTAGACACTTTGCTCCATGGCGCGGGCGCAATCCATGGATACAAAATTAGTATATTGTATACTATTTAAAAGTCGAGGGCGGGGCTTTTCCTGCGCGGTAGGCGGCGGGGCAGTTCCGCCTAGTCGGTTTGACAGAGACGCAAGAAGACGAGGGAGTAGGCTGCTGCAAACGTAGGGTTGTGTGATTTGACAACGAGTTACTGCTGGACAGGTGGGGGCCCGTGATTTGACTTGCCATTGTCATTTTAACTGCGGCGCTACGACCGGCGTGAGTCTCCCAATTCCTGACCACTTCCATACAGGTGCCTCTCCCAATGCTCCACCATGTAGTAGAGGCTGGCTCTTGCATGAGAGCCCACTTCTCCACTTTTTCCTTGCCTCTCTTTCCTCCACATATGCAAAAATGCCATGTAAAGCGCACTATTGTACTTACTTTTACTTGCTCCTACAGGTGCTAAGCTTGCCACATAGGCATAAAGTCTGATGTGGCAAGTTAATCAAGAAGAGAGAGACTAGTTTGGTGACCCAAGGAAGAAATGGTGCTAAGCGTGTGTACCTAGGTGAAAAGACAATTTTGAGTCTATAGCTAATTAAATGAAGCAAACTTAGCAACACCATTTCATTGGAAGAGGTCACTCCTTGGCAAATGCAATAAATACTAGTACTCCCTGTGTCCTAGTGTCAAAAACATTCTTATATTATGGGACAGAGGGAGTACGAAGAAAGAGATAGAGAGGAGTAAAAATAAATTAATACACTTATAGCCAACCTTATAGCTAACCTTGTTGTAGTATGAGTGACTAAGTGATGACTATGTATGACATGCCTAACATCAGATAGCCTAATGCACCGTGTTAAATCTCCAAGGGCGCGACCACGCGAGCGATGCACGATCGTGGTAGGCGCGACCATGATACGGGCTGCTGGCAGCCCTTCGTTCTGAGATCAAACGGTCGCATGCTAAGTTGCTGAAAATTTGCAGAATAACCCTCCAGGATAGGATATTCACCCATAGGTCTAGAATCACGCCATGCAACGGTTTATCTCAAATCCAACGTCTCTCGGAAGCCCGTATCATGGGAGAATGGAAAGCCACTACCCTGCCGTTCACACGCTGGCAGTTCGCTCCTACTCGTCCCCGCACATCCTTCAATACTATGGCGGTTCTCTCCTAGTCGTCCTGTCCATTCATGTTACGGCAGTTCCACTAATCCTAAACCTCCTCCCATATCCATGGCGTCCCAAATCTCCACGATCGGCGGTGAGTACAAGGTTAGAACCATCACCGGCAATGAGTTCGACGTCATCTACACCCGTTCTTCCGCGATGGTGAAAGGATGCCTTTCTCGCTTCAGACGCATGTTCGAAGACTCAGATGATGAGTGGGTCGCTGGGATAGATGTTGAGTACACCACAGTTCTGGGACGATGGAAGGATCTAAAGGACGAAGAGAGGAAGAAGCCCGCCGTGATCCAGGTTTGCGTGCATGACTTATGCTTGTTCTACCACATATGCCATGCCGACGTTGAGTGCCAGGATTTTAAGAACTTCCTCGAGAGCAACCTAGTCAAATTCGTTACTGTAGACTTTGGTAACGACAAAGAAGTCCTGCGTCGGATAGGCCTCGTTGTAGGAAACACCTTCGACCTCCAGAAGAATCGGCTGGTGTCCTCTCGTCAGCCTTCAATGCTGACCCTGGCAGGAGCCATGGTTCATCCTTCGTACGGTAAACTGGAGAAACCTCCATACACGTTTCATCGTCATGCATGGCAGCGGAATGTACTAGATATAGACCACATCCACTATGCTGCAATGGATGGCTACCTTTGCTTCAATATCTACAAGGGTTGGATGAAGAGCAACAGTCAAGTGTGCGGTTCAAGCAAAGAAGTATCGGCCAAGAGGAAGAGGGACAAAGGATGAAGTCGAGGACGTGGACGAGGACTCCGAGTAAGGTGGCAGTGTCGTTGCTCATGGTGGTTCTAATGCAGTGTCTACTGGAATAGTTGCAAAGTTTAATTTCAGGTGTTCTTAATTTGAGGGGTGTGTTGTGCTGAGCCCCCGGCAGAACTATGTTATGTTTCTTCTTGTTACTTTAACTCTTCAGTACGTACATACTAGTATTTCCTACATTTCATCTTTTAGTTGGTATAGTACTACCACTTGTTTCTTCACATTATATACATACAATATATATGGCCAATATCATATAGCCAGAAGTTTAGTTGTCAAAGAATTTCAGGGTGCTTAGTTTTGTCAAAGAATTCCAGGTTGCTTAGTTTTATTTGAGAGGTGGGTTGTGCTGGACACCATTATTGTGACTAGCCTTTTTAATAGTACTATATGCATAATTTGCCGACGAGCGCTCTCTATATGTACCACCTTTTTTTTTAATTTCAAGTTTTGCTCCATGGCGCAATCCATCGATACTACTGTTGTACAAAAGTATACATTTTTTAAAAGGCTAGAGGGCGTGGCAGTCTAGCTTGGTCGGTTTCATGAGAGGCGAGGGCCTTTGTGATTTGACGGCTCATTACTGCTAGAAGGCGGGGCCTTGTGATTTGACTGCTCGTATAAATGCGCCGACGACCTGATCGAGGAGGAGCAAACAAACGTGTGGTATACTCAAGTTTTCCACTGGAGTAGTACTGCGACGGAGGAGCACGAAACACGGCAGCCCAGTGCCATATGGCGATAAAAATGATTTAATTTGCTAGTCATCTCTTGTTAGCATTGTTCTATTCATTCCCTAAAAAAAACCATTGTTCTATTCATGCCTCGCAGAGAACATGACACGTGCAGCGAAACACCCGAAGCAAAAGATGAAACACATGAGCAAAAGAAGAAGGAAGATTATCACCCCAAATGATCTAATTCGCCGCAGAGTCGTAACTGCTTCTTGATCGCCTCCACGACCTCCATTTCCTTGCGTGTCTCCTCCGCCATGTTCTTCATTCTGTCCATGACGCGGGATTTCTCAACGCGAGCCTTCATCATCTGTTCCACGGCCGCATTACGTACCTTGATAGCAGCCGGGTGCTCGATGCGGAGCTTCGCCAACTCCTCCTTCTGTTCCATGACAAGTATCTGCAGCATCTTCATCGAGGAACTACTATTCTCATGTAGCTTCTTCCAGCCGGCGTTCTTCTCCTTCAACAGGTCGATCTCGTGGCAGAGCTTCGCCTTGTCCTCCTGAAGTTGCAGGATTTCGCCGGTCGCCTTCTTCTCTGAGGCAATGCTCTTCTTCAGCAGCATCACCAAGCTGGTGGTCAATTCCCCCTGCTGATTGAGCTCAGCGGGCATGTCGTCGAGGCTCTCCTTCAGCAACTCCATCAAGCCTTAGATGCACTCCTTCTGCTTATTGAGGAGCTTCTTGAGCTGATCGGGCATGCCGTCGAGGGATACCGACTCCAGCTCCGCCGGCTCGGCATGTTCGCCTCCGCGGCTAGGGCGCTCCTGGGAGCCATCGCCTGCCCGTGAGAGATCTTTCGAGGTCTCTGCGTGGCGGCGAGCCCTCTTTTTTTTCCACAACCTTGGTTGCCGCTCCCTTGTTACAAGTAGTTCTCGACTTAGAGCTCTGCTCACCGGCCATGGCAACGACGGACGAAGAAGAAGCACTTACGAGGAGGAAAGGTAGAGTAATTTTCGGTTAGGTAGTTCCCCTTTTTATAACCTAAGTACTAGCACTAGTACTAATACCTGCATAGTGGGAACACGTTCAGGTTTGGTACGTACTAGTAGGTGTGAGCAGGCTTTCGAATGTGATGGGAACAAGGTAACGATTAATTGATGGTTTTGCTTTCGAGGCCCGAAACGGCTCCCGATGAGTTTAGCGGAACATAAATTTCAAGTACTACACTGCTCAAATGCGTAAATATTATGTTATTGTCAAAAATTGGCACAAAATACGAAGGAAACCAATGGAAGTACTACTAGCAACCCACGATTTAACTACTCGCATGCGCGCAGTGGAGTAATAATGTCTTTCTTCCGCCCTCACGTCCACTCAATTTGCATGCACTGTATTAATTGACCATCAATGAAGTGAACGACTTTACACGTGTCAAATTATCACATGGGGTGGATCTTGGTACAAAATTGCGTCCGCCCATGTACCCGCGTGTGCGTGCGAGGGAATGAGTGTGTGCATGGCGTGGGTGCACATCTTCGCTTCGTGCATGTACCACCAGTATGGCTCAGGGAGGACGAGTACATTCTTCTGGAACCAACAGCACGTCACTGTGATCAATCCACGCAAGGAGGTCGCGACAACGCCTCCACATGTGCCACGTGGCTTCATGAACTTTAAGAGAGACACTGTGTAGCTGCCATTGGTATTCTAATTTACATGTTTTGCACATACTCGAAGTACTAGTAAGGTACACGTGCATTGCACGCATCAGATTTTGCAACCAAATTATGAATAAATACCACACTATAGCATGTAAGCTCTGAGTCATATATGCCTGATGCAGCCCTTCGTTTAATTCTTATAGTTCATCTCATTCAAAATCAATTAGTTTTTATAAAAAAGCTAAGAACACGGGAATAGGAAAAACATGGGATTATAGTGGAATGTCATCTTGAATCCTACAGGATTGTACGAGTGTTTGATTGTGCATAGAAAAAACGCAGAATTCTTTCAAAGAGGTTTGAGTGGATGGGATGTTTCCTATGAAATCTAGTGCAAATGAATCATATGGGAAAATTCCTATGGTTTACAATCCTACGAATCAAACAACCAAGATAGGAAAAATTCCTAATGATTAGAATCCTCCAAAATTCCTTTGAGAATCCTTTGAATCAAAGAAGCCCTTAATCTATTTTATGATTCATGGAATTGTGCGTTGTAAAGCATAAAGTAAAAACAAATAATGGCAATTCAACTAGAAAAAAAGTTTGGGCAGTTATGATACGGAAGATTCTAGAAAAAAAGAGAACCATTGTTGTTTTGAGGTTTGTGCTTTATGCTTAAGTTCAACCATGGAGTCTGCTAGATTGTACATGTGGCAAAATCCGGTGGGGGGCTAGAAGATGGTGCGAGGGGCCGAGTGGAGGGAGACTATGAAGGAATGCACAAGTGCTTGATCGATATTTAGAGAGAGGGGGCGAACACATGCGCTGTTGCACGCAGTGGCGGAGCCATGAAAAATAAATGATCTAGGGGGCCAAGCATTGCTAATCCTTTACGAGGAGGGTCAATTCATGAACTTAAACCATTTTAGCAGCAATTGTCTAATGATCACATTCATATTAGCCTCG
>NC_041391.1:658428150-658430926 GCF_002162155.2 Triticum dicoccoides | reverse complement strand
GGGGGGGGGGGCAGGGCCCTTACTGCCCCCTGTCTTCGCCATTGTGCACGCGTCTGAGAGATGAAGCAGAAGGCATGGATGATGAGAGGGGGACGCTGGATATATAATTAATGTGGGTGTATTAGCTATATATGTTAATCCTGTATAGAGAGGTATAGCTTGATCGATGTGGACGTGGAAAAGAGGGTGAGACCTCACTGGATATATCGATTGATCGGTTTGTGTGGAAAACTATGAAAGACCTAGCTATATACACACATACATAGAGGAACATCGATCGTTGCGCATGCACGCGTGAGAGATAAAGAATGCCCGATATGATGGAGAGGGGGATGTGTGTGGGTGTGTGCCTTCATGGGAGACCGACCTGAAGAAAAAGATTGCATGCGTGCGATGGATAATGCCGACTGGTAGTGTATGTGCATGCATGCACGAGAGAAAGTTAGTGGTACAATTATAAAGAGAAGACTACTGTGTGGGTGTAAAAGAATAGGTGAGGTCATAATCAATGTAAAGTTGAATTCAAATATTTTGAATAAGAGATCCTGATGTTTGAAACCCATGCATGCATGAATATAACGGAGATATGCGCGGTGTGGTTTGGAAACGAGCGTGTTGTAATGTATACACATTGAACAAGGTCAGACTGATTTGAATTCGAGATACAGATGGCAGACATCATTTGGCCACGTCGCATCCGTGCATGGACACACTATTCTAATTGGAGATGATGGGCAGCTTTCGCATCACATATCTATATCTATACCCCTATATATATATATAGGGAAAATCCATCCTACCACCCGGTGGTAGTTACCCCATATGTCTCATATACTACCATGTGGTACTATATATACTACTTTTTCATTTTAAATATATTCATATACTATATCTAAGATATTTCAAAGCAAGTTACATGAAAAAATTGCATATGAACCCATAGTTTTTGTTATATTTGTGAAATGCGTACATATTTGTACGTAAAAAAGAGCATACTCAAAACATGGTATATACTACCTAAAAATTAGTATATATACTACCTAATCATTGTTATATACTACATACTACACGTACATACTCTCAATTTTGACAGATACTACATACAACATACAAAATGCAAGTGGTGGTAACTACCACTGCTTGTAGGAAACATTTGTCCTATATATATATATATAATATTTTATATTTTTTTATATTGTGTGCGGGTAACTTTAACTTTGAAAGATGGTTGTTGGATGAGGCGAATCCAATGGTCCAAAGATGGCAAATTTGAGCACTACTGGCCGTTGGATATCATCTAGATTCCACCAGATTTCGCCACATGTATAATCTAAAAGACTCCATGGTTGAACTTAAGCATAATGCACAAACAGCAAAACACAAGCACTTCTTATTTGTTCTAGAATCTTCCGTATCAGAATTGCCCAAATGTTTTTCTACATTATTTGCCATTATTTGTTTTTACTTTATGTCTTACAACGCACAATTCCATGAAGCTTAAAATAGATTAGCTTTCTTATAAAAACTAGATGATTTTGAATGAAATGAACTATAAGAATTGAAGGAACATCTACATCATACATATATGACTCAAAGCTTGCATGCTATAATGTGGTATTTATTCATAATTTGGTTTCTAAATCTCATGCGTGCAATGCATGTGTACCTTACTCTAGTCTAAATGGTGTTTGTGTGTGTGTTGTGCGTGTTGAGGTGCAAATTGTCTTTTTTTGGGTACACGTCAAGCTTGTTCTTCCAAAATTTCAAGTCGTGCCTTGTTATGCCAAAAATTCAAGCTACCGTCTCTGTCTATCATGCTGCGAAACTCCCGCCTCTTCAACCCGCGCCTTGTTAGCCCGAAATATTTAAGATATATCTTTGTCTTGTTGTGCTCCGACAACTCCCTCCATCTCAACCCGCGCCTTGCTATTCCGAAATAAAAACGCGCGCGAAAACTCCCATCTCCTATGAAATCCTAACACGCGAAATGCCCGTGGTACCCCTGAACCGAAAGAACCGCCTCAAATCGGTGGGGGTACTTTCGTAACTTACCCCACATTTTGGACAAGTGCGTCTCTAAGCCATGCTTCCCCACTGCCATCCCATCCGCCCACCCATTCGTACATCGAGGCCGCGAAAACCCGCGACGAAACCCCACACCCTGCTCCGTCCGCCACCCAGCCAGAGCCTCTTTCCCGACAACGTCGTCCACAGCAACACCTCGATGTCCCTCATCCACCGTACCGGATGAGGATCCGTCATCGATCTCGTGGTCCCGCTGGTTCAGCCACCCCATCCTCCACCTCCAAGGTGCTGCCCCGACGTTCCCCTCATCTTTCGCGCCACCTCCATTTCCACACCACCGTCTTCACCTGCACCACCGGAAGAGCATCATCATCACCGTTTCCTCGGATGACGCTGCGGCCTAATCAGCGCCAACAAAGAGGTTGTACACTAATCGCCACATTTTCTTCTTGATTCAATCTCACGGTGCTGTCGGCGCTCGGTCCCGAGCCGACACAGCGCGGCTCCATCCACGGCGGTGTCGCCGGCCACTTCCTCCATGGCGTCGCTCCCTCGGCGGCGGCGTCCACATCAGCAGGAGCTGCTGCTGCTTTAGCTCTCGCTCGCGCTGCTGCTCTGCTCTTGCTCTCGGTCCCCTGCCTGGTCTGCTCTTGCTTTCACTCTTGCTCGCACTGCTGCTCTCGCTCTTGCTCTTGCTTGCGATGCTGCTCCGATTTAGCTACACTTCAATTGACCGAATCGACTTTTGGGT
>NC_041391.1:658255516-658427486 GCF_002162155.2 Triticum dicoccoides | reverse complement strand
CGGACCGGTGGTGGGGAGTGTTTTCGAGGCGGGCGGGGCGGCGCACTGCCGGCCACGGGTGGCGGGGGGCTGCTATTTGGCCGGTGGTGGCTGGCGGCTGAGGGGGGTGGAGGTTGAAGATGAACCGCATGCCCCTGATTTCGCATCCAACGGCTGCAAAATCGACTAACCAGAGATGAAAAATTCAGTTGACCGACGTGTAGCCTCACCTTGCTATTGCATTCAATTTCGGCATCAAAATTCAGTTTTGACAGCAAAATTCAGTTTCAACAGTTAAGTTCAGTTTCGACAGTTAAGTTCAGAGATGAGCGGCTAATGTGTTTTACATCTAGCACTTTGTGGTTATGTATATTACGTCATGTATTGGAGATGCTATTAGAATTCCACTCAGGTTAACATTGTTCGTTGTCTCTCTTGTCCTGCTTCAACCTCGGCATCGTACAACTCACCAGAGCTACTCCAACAACGAAACCCTCCGTCACAGCGGAGCAGTACCTCGGGCTCCATCTCCAGACGCCTAAGATCTTCTTCCCCTCCTCCGACAGCCAAGTCAGCCGAAGCATCCTCACCGGCTAACCCAATCATGCTGAGATCGACATGGCTTCGCCAAAGAGGTTGTACACTTGTTGCATCTCTTTTTTACTCTACATGTTATATATATTGTCCACTGAGCACTCGTAGTAACAGGAAATATGATTATTTTATCCTACTATATGACAAGCAGTGAGGTACCAGGTAACTTAGCTATCTGCGATGGACTCTCTTGAACGCCATTGAAAGTGCTAGTTATCGACTAGAGGGGGGGGGGTGAATAGGCGATTTTTATCAAAGTCTTCAAAACATGGAAGTTTCGAAGACAAACAATAGAAATGACCTAATTGATATGCAGCGGAAGATAAACTACAACAAGCAAGCCATAGTCAAGTATGCAATAGTGTTAACATACGAAGACTAATAGCAGCTAGGTAGTAAGGATCAGGATGGAAGATAGTATGAAGCCAATCAACAATAGTAGTCAAGCAATGAAGTCAAACAGATAAGATAGATAAGCAATGACTTCAGGAAGACAAACTCAAAGTAAAGGAGGGAAGGGATAGAACCAGTCACTTGTTGAAGACACAAGATTTGTTGGACCAGTTCCAGTTGCTGTGACAACTGTATGTCTGGTTAGGGAGGCTGAGATTCAACTCAGAAGACCGCGTCTTCACCTTATTCCCCTTGAGCTAAGGACACACAGTCCTCGCCCAATCACTCTGGTATGTCTTCAAGGTAGACTTCCGAACCTTCACAGACTTCGTTCACCGGCAATCCACAATGACTCTTGGATGCTCAGAACGCGACGCCTAACCGGCTGGAGGATACACAGTCCTCAAGTGTAACAAGTCTTCAGGTCACATAGACAGAAAGACTTCAATGATGCCTAACACTCTTTGGCTCTGGGTGTTTGGGCTTTGTCCTCGCAAGGATTTCTCTCTCAAAGGCTTCGAGGTGGGTTGCTCTCAAAACGACAAAAGCCGTAAACTAGCTCTGAGCAGCCACCAATTTATGGTGTAGGGGGTGGGCTATTTATAGCCACAAGGCAACCCGACCTGATATGTCCGAAATGACCCTGGGTCACTAAGGAACTGACACGTGTTCCAACAGTCAGATTTCAAACACACACGACAACTTTACTTGGGCTACAAGCAAAGCTGACTCATCCAGCTCTGGATAAGATTTGCTCTCATTGTCTTCGCTCAAAGACATAGGATTTGGGTTGAGCATCACTTCAGTCACTCTGACTTAGTTCACTTGGACCCCACTTAACAGTACGGTGGTTCCTATAACTCAACACAGAAGAAAAGGAAACAACGAAACAACTCAGTCTTCGCGCTCCATAGTCTTCACTCAATGTCTTCTCATGTCATGGTCTTCAATGTGAACATCTTCACACACCACCATTGTCTTCAATGTCTTCATACATTTTTAGGGGTCATCTCCGGTAGATAAACCGAATCAATGAGGGACACTACCTGCGTTATCCTGCAATTCTCACAAATGCATTAGTCACTCAACCAACTTTGTCGTCAATACTCCAAAACCAACTAGGGGTGGCACTAGATGCACTTACAATCTCCCCCTTTTTGGTGATTGATGACAAACTGGTTGAAGTTTTCAACGGGAAAGAAGTATGTGAAATTGTAAAGGATAGCGTATTGTCTTCATAAGTGGCAAGGGCTCCCCCTGAAGATGTGCATACAAATAATTTGCTTTTGGAATGCAAATGCACATGGCAGGTTGTACTTGTGGAGATCCTCTTCAACTTATGAAGATAATTCATCATGCACGAAATGATATAGCTAAGAGAATGCCATGCATAATGAAAAATGGACGTCTGCAGAATGATCTAAGTGCGGAAGTTATCATCGCATGTGGAAACGCAAATAAGTAGCAGACGACCATCAAGTTTAAGTGTTACAACTCAAAGAACGAAGTGTATCAAAGGCAAGAGTTGTAAGCACTAGGCAAAAATATAAAGCAACCGCCCTTATGAACCCGCTTGAAGACTATCAACTCATATGCTTCTCCCCCTTTTGTCAGTAATGACCAAAAAGGTTTGAAGACATGGAGCATCTACTCTTCCTCTTGAGGAGTAGGTGAAGCAGCAGGGTTGTCGTTGTTGGTTGGCGGTGCAGACAAACTTGGTGCAGTGTCGATGCGTGCAGAAGTAGGGGGCGGTGAAGTTGCATCATCTTCATCATCGATCACATTGGCATTTACAGTTGCCGCGGAGGAAGAATAGTCAGAGTCTTCAAGAGATGGAGTTCTATGTAGGACAACATTCCGTGGAGGAGTGGAGTCAAACTTGAATCTTTTAGTGAAGCCATCGTCTTGAAGATCTGCTTCAGCACTAAGCAGGGTCAAACTCTTCCATGATCGCCGACAAGTTTCGTGAGTGACAAATGCATTCTTGGTGGCAAGGTTTCGAATGCGATTTACATCCACCAAGAGGCTTTCCATCTGACGCTTGAGCCAAAAATGATGCTTATCTTGCTTCTGATGCAGGGCCACAAGAAGTTCTCGGTCATTTAGGACTCAAGAGCGCTTCCGAGGCCTTTGAGCAATGGTGCTCTCAGTAGCTTCAGTTGGCGCATGATGAGGTAGACGAGTGTTTCCAGCCATTGGATAGACACGAGTTACTGCTTGGACTCCTTCAATAGGCTGAGTGAAGCTTTGGTGTTCAGCATTTTGAAGACTAAGAGGCTTCTTGGCAGGTTCAGGGTATATGGCTTCAACTAACATATCAACCTCTGGTAGAAAGATCACATGATTGCGAGCAGAGGGTTGATAGTTGATAGCAGAGTGTTGCTTGATGAGGCGCATGACCCATGGAGCATAGAACTTCAGGCCAAACAGATCAGATCCAGACGCAGCCAGTTGCCTAAGGAAGAAATCTTGTGCATTCAAGCTGATGCCATTGAGGATGTAAAAGACCAATGTCTTCATGGCTCCTTCAAATTTTGCGGCTGATGAATGTCCTTTGATCGGCCATAGAGTCCGCCTTATGATGTGATATATGGTGCGCGGCAGATACTCAAGGTCATCAACAAATAACTCCTTTGGATATTCAGCATCATGTGGCAAAGGCTTCATCATGCTCAACATCTGGCTCATGTTTGGTTCTGGCTTATGGAAGATGCTCTCTAGTGCATTGCGGTGGTTTTGGCAACCAGGTTCATATAGCTCTCCGGGAGTGGATAGGCCTGTAAGCTCAATGATGTCAAGAGCTTTGGCTTCATGATGAACATTTCCTGTCATCCACTCGAGAACCCAGGTCTTTGTATCTCTGTTATATCCGCGAATGTGGAGGGTAGCATAGAATTGAAGCAGAAGTTCTTCATTCCAATGTTCTTTGTCTGTCACAAAGCTGAGCAGACCAGCATCACGAAAGTAGTCAAGTGCTTCTTCTAAGCATGGCAGTCCAGCAATGGCTTCAGTGTCGAGGCGCATATGAGGGAAAATGCGCCCTTGATCATACAGAACACATGAGTAATAGCTTCACTGCTGATGACTCTAGAACCAATCTGATGATATTCTTGGCCTTGTGTAGGGGTTCTTTGAGCTGTCAAAGAATGTGTTATGGCTCTTGAAGCCATTTGCATTGAAGGACCCGACAGATGTGGCAGTACCTGGAAACCTTGGTAGTCTTGGCTTTGGCTTCTGGACCTGAGGCCTATGCTCAATGTGATAGTCAAATTGAGGACCAGAGACATTAGGTGGAGGGACCAGAACGGGCCATCTTACTGTGATTAGCTCGCCATGGTTGTATGCTTGCTCGATTGTATAGGGCCTTGGTGGCGGAACAGGAGCAGTGGCAGCAACAGTGGCTTCGGGCTGCACAACAGAAGCTTTAGGAGCATTTTCAGCATTGACTTCTGGTACAGTGCTTGGGACAGGCTCCACATTAGCTTTGTCCATGACTATGTCATTGGCTTCATTGTTGTTGGTGGTGGAAGCCTCAAGGTTTTCAACCTCCACTTGCTGAGCTGGAGGGTCAGGCATAGACACGTTCACTTCATGAACAGCTTCTTCAGGAATGGGGGGAGTAGGGACACGTTCTTCTTGACGTTCGTCATCGGCTGATGCAGCCGGATTGTCTTCAGCAGCTGGGGCTTCAGACACGGAGGCATTCACAGTTGGAGTGGCTTCTGAAAGCACTTTATGTGCAACAGGTTGATGGTGCACTTCTCCTTCTGGAACGCTCGAAAGAGGGGCTTGAGGCCTTGGTCCTTTGCGAAGCCTTTGTAGTACAGGCGACACCTTTGGAGATGGAGTGGGCAGGTCCTCATCCTCTTCAACTTGCACGGATGGCTTGTTGTTGTTGGGGAGTACTGGGGGAGTCTTGTTGTTGCGGGCGATCATCCCATGAAGCATCCTGAGCAATTGGCGTCAGAGGACGACCAATGCTGATGATTTCATTGTTCGTACGAACAGGCGATGATACCACATTGTATTCAATTTGAGGAAGAACTTCATCATCTTCAACATTGTCATGATGACCAATATCTTCAGCAGTGATGGGATCAACTACTGGAATCTCTTCAGCTTCAGGAGCCTCTGTGGAAGCAGGCTCATGAACAGTCATTCGTAGTTCTTGGGTAGCGGATGCAGGACGAACCACTGAGATGGGTTCAACAACAAGGGGCTCTGTGGGAGCAGCCCGATTCTTCTTGGTCTTGCGCTTCTTCTTGGAGGGAGCAGCATCAGAGGCTTCTGAGGTTTTCCTTTTTCTGGCTTCAGCCTCTGCAGCCCTCGTCTTCTTTTGTTCTGAAGCGGTTGACGTGACCTTTGGCTTCGAGCCAGTCATGCTGCTTGGGAAGACAATGCGAGGTTCATCTTGCCTTGAAGGTGCAGGTTGGATAGTCGATTTCTTCTTCTTCTTTGCAGCCATCCTGGGGTCGATGCCAGGACGACCAAGAGCCTTGTGCTTTTCAGCCTCATTGTAGGCACGCACACACTTGTCAGCCAGATCTTTCATGCGCTCACGAGAGCCTCTAGCTTCTTCACGCTTCTTGTGAAACGCCTCTTTGAGCTCGTGAAGCATGATCTTGAAGTTCTTGAAATCTTGCACACTGAGATTGGCCAGATGCTTCTTGAACTGAGACTTTTCATAGTCAATCTTGTGCTTCAGTTCGACGATGCGCTGAGCAATAGCTAGCTCAGAAGCAATGGCGTCATTGAAGGTGACGCTGAGGCCAATTGGAAGTTGCAGATCATCAAAGCTGAGATTTGGTGTGTCAAACCATTCATCAATGAAGTTATGGAGGACGGCCACATCAAAGAGAGGCAAGTTATTGAAGATCTCTGCTTCTTCCTTGCTCTTGATCAGTTGCTCAAGAGCATCATCTGCAAGATCGTCATCGCTGGACAGATCAATGTGCTCATCATGCAGAATGGCAGCAGGAGTCAAAGCCTGATCAGTACTCTTGACGATTTTCTTTTTCTTCTCCGTATTCTTGGAGATGCGTGAAAGATCTTCAGACTACACACTGTCTTCAGGAGGTGCAGTGGCCAGTGGCTTCACACGAGAAGCTTTTGGAGGTGCAGCTGATGGTAAAGCCTTAATCTTCTTTGGCTTCTGCGGCCTTGGAGGAGGAGCTGGGGCTTCATCAGAATCAGCATCATTGTCAGAATGATCCACTTTGGCACCTTGTACCAAGACGTATGAGATGAGGCCATCAAGGTTTGCAAAGGGGCCAATTCTATTTTCTTCAGCTTCACGTGTGCCATCATCACGGGGAGCAGAGGGACCAGGATTGAAGTCTAATCCCCATGACTTCTTGTTTTCCTTTGCCGAAGCCTTAGCATACTGGAAGTTGCACTTGAAGAGATTGTCGTCACGACACCAGAGCAATGATGATGGGTCGGCATCTTCAGGCTGTGGTCCACAGACCATGCAAGGATAGAATTCTTGTGCAATGGCTTCAACTTTGTTCTTGGGGGGAAGGCCTCGATAGAGAATATCACCCCAAGGACTCTTGATAGCATTCTTCTCAGCGTACTCCTGGGTCACGAACTTGTACTTGAACCATTGTTCAGCCCAATAGCGTCGAATCCATTGGATTCGAGTCTTGCGCTGATTATAATCCTCTTTAGGATCTGTCTTGTAAAGTTCTGCAAGATCATCAGGCAGATCCTTTGATGTTCCCCCACGATGCTGTCTGCCACCCTTCCTTACTGATTTCTCTGCAGCCATGAACTTCAAACTGAATGGTTTCAATAGGTTCAAAGGCTTCAAAGGCTTTTTCTTGCTGGTCAGACAGGAACTGGCTTCCGGAGATTCAATGTGTTGCTGTAAGAATTCTGCAAACGAATGCAGACTATGAGAACCTAGGGATTCTCCCACGAACATGTACCTGTGACAGCATTAGAGATGCGAGGGAAGGGGAAGAGGTCATATGCATTCTTAGAAGATTTTGAAGATAAATCAGTTTGAAGACATTGACCTCATGTTGCGAAGACATTCACTTATATGTTGAGAGTTGGTTCCAGATTTGTACGAATCCGTGAATAAGTACAAGTGAGGAATCTAACTAGATGTGAAGCTTAAGTGAATATACTAGGCAGTATGAGATGCAGACATAATAGATCTAACTTTGTATAGACAGAAACCAATTTTGGTAAATTGGATGAATCATTGAGGATCAAAAAGCTGGTAAAAATAGAGTTATATTTACCACACGAAGAACTGCTAGATGGGATGAATAGGAGACCGAGCAGTTCAATCCACCGTGCCCCAACTTGGCGACGGAGGACACCTACGGCGACGGCGGAGAGGACGATGCCCGCGGCCGGCGTGAGGACGGCGTCGGAGAAGTCGCCGCAGCTGAGCGCTTCGTCGCTAGCGTCGTCGAGAGCTAGCAGTGGCGCTAGGGTTTTGACGAGGTAGAGAGGTGGAAGAAGGTTTTCTTGACCACAGGGGACACGTATTTATAAGTAGGTGTGCAGCACAGCACAATTACGCAGGTGCCCCTGTCTGTTCACATCTGTGGGACACGTGGCAAGCATGCAACATACTCAGAGTTGTCCCACGTTCCCACGCCCACCAAGTTTGTCGCATGGTTGTTCCGGCTTCTATGGATATCGACAATAAAGATGAATCATTTAAAGAGGACTTGATGTTTGTCTCTGTGTCTTCTGCTGACAAGGATGCAGAGAAGACATTCAACAGTTTCAACAGAATGCATATGATTTGGACAGATAGAGTTTGAGATAGTAAGCATAGAGAGATTAGGGTCCGATCACATTCACTTAGTTCAAAAGATTCAACAATGAAGACATAGCTATAAGTGAATGCTGTAGAGGACAGAATACTAGTATATATATATATATATATATATGAGAAAGCAATCAACTCAACATAGTGAAGTAAATCATGAAGATAAGTTGAAAGTTAAAGACAAATCAATATGCGAAGATATTCAACAATACCGCCATGAGTGAAACACTTCAAACCAAGAAATTTGGTGGTGGCGTTACCCACCGTATAGGAAGCATTAGACCCAGATACGGCGCACAATTATCGTGGCGCTCCGAAGTCAAATTTCACGTTAATGTATTCACACTCAGAATGCAAGTCTTCATTGATTGAAGATATACTTTACTTCGTGTGTTGTACATCTAAGTCATCAACATGCACAAGTGTTAGGATGTGTGCCTGATCGCAGGACATTTGAGGATTCCAAGATATTTAGCTCACACCGTAACTTGCAAAACCTTTTCTCATCCAGGGGCTTTGTGAAGATATCTGCTAGTTGCTCTTCAGTGTTGACGTGAATGATGTCAATATCTTTCTTCATGACATGATCTCTGAGAAAGTGATGACGAATTTCAATGTGCTTTGTCTTTGAGTGCCGAACTGGATTGTTGGCAATCTTGATGGCGTTTTCGTTGTCGCAAAAGAGAGGTACTTGTTTCAGATTGACGCCATAGTCCTTGAGAGTTTGCTTCATCCACAGAAGCTGAGCACAACAAGATCCAGCAGCAATGTATTCAAATTCAGCAGTTGAGAGTGATACACAGTTTTGCTTCTTTGAAGACCAATAGACAAGTAATCGTCCCAGAAAGTGACATGTTCCTGATGTTAACTTGTGATCCACCTTGTCACCAGCATAATCAGCATCCGAGAATCCAACCATATCAAACCTTGAGCCCTTTGGATACCATAATCCGAGTGTTGGGGTGTAAGCCAAATACCTAAGAATTCGCTTCACAGCTAAGTGATGCGATTCCTTTGGTGCCGCTTGGAATCGAACACACATGCAAACACTAAGCATAATATCTGGCATAGATGCACATAGATAAAGTAAAGAACCAATCATGGAGCGGTATACCTGTTGATCGAACTCTTTACCATTGTCGTCGGGACCAAGATGATGTTTGGCTGGCATTGGCGTCGTGTAACCTTTGCAATCTTGCATGCCGAACTTCTTCAGACAGTCTTTGAGATATTTTTCTTGAGATATGAATATGCCATTTCTTTGCTGACGAATTTGAAGACCAAGGAAGAACTTCAGCTCACCCATCATGGACATCTGATATTGCTCTTGCATCATGTATCCAAACTCATCACTATACTTCTGATTGGTGCAGCCAAAGATTATGTCATCCACATATATTTGGCATACAAACAGTTCACCATCATATGCCTTCATGAAGAGTGTGGGATCGAGGGATCCTGGTTTGAAGCCTTTGCTCTTCAGGAAGTCTTTGATCGTATCATACCAAGCGCGAGGAGCTTGTTTGAGGCCATACAGTGCTTTGTTTAGTTTGTACACCATATCAGGATGTTTTGGATCTTCAAAGCCAGGTGGTTGAGCAACATACATTTCTTCTTCAATCTTGCCATTGAGGAAGCACTTTTCACATCCATTTGATATAGCAGGATGTTGTGATGATTAGCATAGGCTAGCAGTATGCGAATAGCTTCAAGCCTAGCCACAGGAGAAAATGTTTCATCGAAGTCAATTCCTTCAACTTGAGTATATCCTTGTGCCACTAGACGTGCTTTGTTTTTGATGACTTGACCATGCTCATCTTGCTTGTTCCGATATATCCATTTAGTACCAATAATGTTATGCTTGCGAGGGTCAGGGCGCTTGACAAGTTCCCAAACATTATTCAGCTTGAACTGTTGAAGTTCTTCTTGCATGGCTTGAATCTATTCAGGTTCCATAAAGGCTTCAACAACTTTCTTGGGTTCAGATATTGATACAAATGAAAAATGCCCATAGAAATTTGCTAGCTGTGTCGCCCTTGAGCGAGTAAGTGGACCAGGTGCGTTGATGCTATCAATTATCTTCTCAATTTGTACTTCATTTGCAACACGAGGATGAACTATACGAAGACCTTGCTCATGCTGATCATTGTCATCATTGGAAGGATTGTCTTTGGTCTGAGCATTGTCTTCAGGTTGGTTTGGTGCAGAAATGATAAGTTCCTCTTCAGGCTGTGCTTCAGAGGGCATGATTTCACCAGTTCCCATCAGCTTGATAGATTCACTGGAAGGAGCTTCATCTAATGTGCTTGGTAGGAGCTCTCGTTGTGAACCATTGGTTTCATCAAATCGCACGTCCACAGTTTCAACGATTTTGTAGTGAAAGAGGTTGAAGACTCTGTAAGAGTGTGAATCCTTTCCATAATCGAGCATGAAGCCTTCATGTGCTTTAGGCTCAAATTTTGACTTGTGATGGGGATCCTTGATCCAACATCTAGCACCAAAAACTCTGAAGTAGCTGACATTTGGCTTCTTGCCAGTGAGGAGCTCATAGGATGTTTTGCCCAGAAGCTTATGGATGTAGACACGATTGATGATGTGACAAGTTGTATCAATAGCTTCAGGCCAGAACTTTCTTGGTGTCTTGTACTCATCGAGCATTGTTCGAGCCATCTCAATGAGGGTTCTGTTCTTGTGCTCTACAATGCCATTTTGCTAAGGTGTGTATGGGGCAGAGAATTCATAAGTGATTCCCATTGTATCCAGATAAAGAATAAAGCCCGGTGTTCTTGAATTCAGTGCCGTTATCACTTCTGATATGCTTGATCTTGACGCCATAATTGTTCATTGCTCGATTGGCGAATCGTCTGAAGACATCTTGTACTTCAGTCTTGTAGAGAATTATGTGCACCCATGTATATCTTGAGTAGTCATCAACAATGACGAAGCCATAGAGACACGCCGTTGTTGTGAGGGTAGAGTAGTGAGTAGGGCCAAATAAGTCCATGTGCAACAGCTCGAAGGGTTGAGATGTCATCATGATTGTCTTCAAGGGGTGCTTGGCCCTAGTCATCTTCCCAGCTTCGCAAGCACCACACAAATGATCTTTCTTGAACTTGACACCTTCGATGCCTATGACATGCTTCTTCTTGACGAGAGTGTGTAAGTTCCTCATTCCAGCATGTCCC
Organism: Triticum dicoccoides; assembly: GCF_002162155.2. Taxonomy (NCBI): domain Eukaryota; kingdom Viridiplantae; phylum Streptophyta; class Magnoliopsida; order Poales; family Poaceae; genus Triticum; species Triticum dicoccoides. Next base: position 658,416,542 of record NC_041391.1, on the reverse strand, counting down.
AGCCTCTGATGCCAGAGCCAGCATTCTGAAGCTTTTGCAAGAAGACATATGGCAAGCTGTGGACCTGCTGAGAAATCTACCATGTATAGATCACCTTTCCTATACCCTTCAAAGACTAGAGACTTGTTAGATTCCATTAGTACAAGGCAACGATATTTTCTGAATATCACAATCATGTTTAAGTCAGAAAGCATTGAGATAGACATTAAGTTGAATCCAAGGGATTCAACAAGCATCACTTTATCCATGTGTTGATCCTTTGAGATTGCAACTCTACCTAGACCCAATACCTTGCCTTTACCAGTGTCAGCAAATGTGATTTGACTCTTGTCGGATGGACGTAAGGTTGAGTCCATGAGAAGACTTCGATCACCAGTCATATGATTAGTGCATCCGCTGTCCATAATCCATTCTGAAGCACGAGGTGTCATACCCTACAGTGCAGTTAGGAGGATAGGCTTCACAAGGTATGTTGTGAAGCATAAGCATTTGATGTACACATGGATTATCACAACTCTTAGCATAAGGTTAGAACTCATAGTATGACTGGTAAGCGATTCACATGTGAAATATATGGTAAGATCATTTTATCATGCGTCCCTTATAGTGTTTTAGGTCCCCAGCAATAACATCAGACGCCTTTGATTGCTGGCTGGAGACCATGTTCTGCAAAAGAGAGTTAGTTCTTCTTCACCACCCACATCTTTAGGGGTGGCTTAGAAGCAATGAGTCTTAGTGCAGCATCTGAGAATTTCGGCTTTGGAGCCCTAGCAAATAGCCTTGCAGGCGATGAATGATACTCATATGAATAAGCAGAAAAGTTCTTAGTCCTATGAACATAGTGGTTTGAAGACACACGCTCATATTCATAAGTTTGAGTACGATTTCCCTGCAAAAGATTGGCATTAGGGTGACTCAGGTGAGTCCTATTTCCGTATGAAGCCGTTGGACCATGTGACGCCTTTGGTCTGGGGTTTGTGTTCTTCCCTGGTGGTGTCATGACAACATTCACAGGAAGATTCTCAAGACAACTTTTGGGAACCCAGATCTTCTTCATTGGCGGTCCATTCCTACAGTTAGTACCAATATACCTGGCAAACACTTCACCATTCTGATTTTTGAACAGTTTATAGTTTGCATCAAAGGATTCATCAATGATAATAGGATTAGCACAGGTAAAGCCAGATAAGGTGGATGGATCCACTGAAGGTTCCTTTGCAGCAACCCATGTGGTTTTGGGATACTGCTCAGGCTTCCATTAGGAGCCATCAACATTCATTTTCCTCTCGAACCCAACACCCTCTTTCCTAGGGTTTCGGTTCAGAATCTGCTTTTTGAGGACATCGCAAAGTGTCTGATGCCCTTTCAGACTTTTATACATCCCTGTTTCAAGCAATGTCTTCAACCTAGCATTTTCATCAGCAATAGTAGTGGTATCCTCAGCAGAGGGGTTAGTTACCACATCAGTAGTTGAAGACAGAGCAACAGTAGCAGCAGTGGAACATTCAGCAACAGAGATAGCATTATTACGCTCAATGCATTTTAAACAAGGTGGTTCAAATTCATCCTGAGTGGAACTAATCTGTTGAGCGCGAAATGACTCATTCTCTTTTTGAAGATCTTCATGAGTCGCTTTCAATTTCTCAAGCTCTTGCTTCCTTTGAAGATAATCATAGGAGAGCTTTTCATAAGTGGTTGAGAGCGTCTCATGAAGACTTTCAAGTTCTTGATACTTGGCATGAAGATTTTTTATGTCTTCAACTAAGGACTGTGAACGTGTCATTTCCGCGTCCAACAGGTCATCGCTTTTGTCTAACCGTTTTTGAGTATGTTCCATAGCCCTTTGTTGTTCAGTAGCAATTTTAGCAAGTGTTTTGTAGCTGGGTTTAGATTCACAATCAGAGTCATCTTCACTTGATGTTTGAAAGTAAGCATCGCGTGATTTTACCTTGGCACCGCGTGCCATGAAGCAGTAGGTGGGAGCAGGATCGTCCTTGTCATCATCAGCGTTGGTGTGTGAGTCATTGTCTTCAGTGTTGAAGATGGACTTGGCAACGTAGGCTGTGGCTAGAGCCAGACTTGCAACGCCAGAGTCAGAATCAACTTCAGATTCCACCTCCGCCTCCTCAGAGGCAGACTCCTCCTCTGAATCCATTTCCTTGCCGACAAAAGCACGAGCTTTGCCAGATGAGCTCTGCTTGTGAGATGAAGACTTTGATGAGGACTTGGAAGAAGACTTTGAAGATTTCTTCTTCTTCTTGTCATCAGAGTCATATTCCTTGCTCTTCTTCTTCTTCTTCTTCTTGTCCCACTGAGGACACTCAGAGATGTAGTGCCCTGGCTTCTTACACTTGTGACAGGTTCTCTTCTTGTTGTCTTGAGAGAAAGCTTCATCATTTCTTGAACTGGATCGTGAAGACTTTCTGAAGCCCTTCTTCTTGGTGAATTTCTGGAACTTCTTCACAAGCATAGCAAGTTCCCTTCCAATGTCTTCAGGATCATCAGAACCGCAGTCAGATTCTTCTTCTTCAGATGAGGAAACAACTTTTGCCTTCAAAGCACGAGTTCGGCCATAGTTGGGGCCATAGATATCTCTTTTGTCAGAAAGCTGGAACTCATGTGTGTTGAGCCTCTCAAGTATATCAGACGGACCGAGAGTCTTGAAGTGAGGACGTTCTTGTATCATAAGGGCAAGGGTGTCAAAGGAGCTGTCAAGAGATCTCAGCAGCGTCTTGATGATTTCATGCTTGGTGATCTCAGTGGCGCCGAGAGCCTGTAGCTCATTTGTGATGTCGGTGAGGCGATCAAACATGAGCTGGACATTTTCATTGTCGTTTCTCTTGAAGCGGTTGAAGAGGTTGCGAAGAACACTGATCCTTTGATCTCTCTGAGTTGAGACGCCTTCGTTGACCTTGGACAGCCAGTCCCAGACTAGCTTTGACGTTTCCAGAGCACTCACACGACCATACTGTCCTTTGGTCAGATGACCACAGATGATGTTCTTTGCAGTCGAGTCCAGTTGAATGAACTTCTTGACATCAGCAGGGGTGACACCTTCACCAGTTTTTGGAACGCCGTTCTTGACGACATACCAGAGGTCGACGTCAATGGCTTCAAGATGCATGCGCATCTTATTATTCTAGTAGGGATATTCAGTTCCATCGAACACGGGGCAAGCAGCGGAGACTTTGATTATCCCTGCAGTCGACATAGCTAAACTCCAGGTGGTTAAACCGAATCACACAGAACAAGGGAGCACCTTGCTCTGATACCAATTGAAAGTGCTAGTTATCGACTAGAGGGGGGGGGTGAATAGGCGATTTTTATCAAAGTCTTCAAAACGTGGAAGTTTCAAAGACAAACAATAAAAATGACCTAATTGATAGGCAACGGAAGATAAACTACAACAAGCAAGCCATAGTCAAGTATGCAATAGTGTTAATGTACGAAGACTAATAGTAGCTAGGTAGTAAGGATCAGGATGGAAGATAGTATGAAGCCAATCAACAATAGTAGTCAAGCAATGAAGTCAAACAGATAAGACAGATAAGCAATGACTTCACGAAGACAAACTCAAAGTAAAGGAGGGAAGGGATAGAACCAGTCACTTGTTGAAGACACAGGATTTGTTGGACCAGTTCCAGTTGCTGTGACAACTGTACGTCTGGTTAGGGAGGCTGAGATTCAACTCAGAAGACCGCGTCTTCAACTTATTCCCGTTGAGCTAAGGACACACAGTCCTCGCCCAATCACTCTGGTAAGTCTTCAAGGTAGACTTCCGAACCTTCACAGACTTCGTTCACCGTCAATCCACAATGACTCTTGGATGCTCAGAACGCGACGCCTAACCGGCTGGAGGATACACAGTCCTCAAGTGTAACAAGTCTTCAGGTCACACAGACAGAAAGACTTTAGTGATGCCTAACACTCTTTGGCTCTGGGTGTTTGGGCTTTGTCCTCGCAAGGATTTCTCTCTCAAAGGCTTCGAGGTGGGTTGCTCTCAAAACAACAAAAGCCGTAAACTAACTCTAAGCAGCCACAAATTTATGGTGTAGGGGGTGGGCTATTTATAGCCACAAGGCAACCCGACCTAATATGTCCGAAATGACCCTGGGTCACTAAGGAACTGACACGTGTTCCAACGGTCAGATTTCAAACACACACGGCAACTTTACTTGGGCTACAAGCAAAGCTGACTCATCCAACTCTGGATAAGATTTGCTCTCATTGTCTTCGCTCGAAGACATAGGATTTGGGTTGAGCATCACTTCAGTCACTCTGACTTAGTTCACTTGGACCCCACTTAACAGTACGGTGGTTCCTATGACTCAACACAGAAGAAAAGGAAACAACAAAACAACTCAGTCTTCGCGCTCCATAGTCTTCACTCAATGTCTTCTCATGTCATAGTCTTCAATGTGAACATCTTCACACACCACCATTGTCTTCACTGTCTTCATACATTTTTAGGGGTCATCTCCGGTAGGTAAACCGAATCAATGAGGGACACTACCTGCGTTATCCTACAATTCTCACAAACGCATTAGTCCCTCAACCAACTTTGTCGTCAATACTCCAAAACCAACTAGGGGTGGCACTAGATGCACTTACAGCCATCATTATTTAACTCTGCATGTTTGAGCTGTGCATTTGTCGATGGGCCTGGGAGTTGAGCTAGTATGGCAGTGGCCTGGGTCCAAAGTAATAGAAGTAGCACAAAAACATTTTTTAGTGTAGGATTTTCCTTGCTCAAGCCTGCGTACTAGAATCGCCAGTGCTTGAAAGGAAAAGTGAATGAAAAACATAGGAATTGGAAAGTTTCCTATGGTACTACTTTTCATGAATTTGGTGCAAAGGAATGGAGGAAAGAAAAACTGTAGGATTTGTTCCTTTAGTGTCTCCTTGAAAGAAAAACCGTACGAATTCTAATTTCCACTTCTCCTCCTTTTCATATTCCTATTCATCAAGCACAAGACTAAGAGATAGTAGCATAATAGCATTATAACCGTACATTTTCTTGTGGTTTGACTTAATCTCACCATGCTTTTTTGCATCCTGTGATCTTCCAATTGTTGTTAATCAAACACCCAGATTGGCAGAAATCCTGTTTTTTTTTAAATTCTCTGTTTTGCACGTGCATTCCTATCCTATTCCTGTCTATTTCCTATCCCTGCATTGTTAGAATCCTCAAATTCAAACAAGACCTTACTCAATTACTTCTGTTACAGATATGTGTCAAAGAAAACCTTGTGTGGTTTGTCCTGCTCCTGCGGCGCTGTGTTCCACCCCAGCTCTGCTGCTCCAATGACGGAAGGGTTCACCACAGCAGGGATCCGCTCTCTAGACTGTCTTTCGCCGCCTCAGGTCTTCTTCCCCGCCGCCGGCAGCCACGACAACTGCATTACCTTCATCAACTGAGCAGATGACCTTGAGGACTACACGGGTCCGCAAGAGAGGTCGCACTCTTCCGTGTCTGCTTACGTTATGCGTCGCTTAATATGATGACATGCTACATTATCATCGTGTCCACCTATTAGACTCCGAGTCAGGTCCAAACTAATGTTGAAACTTGAGTTTTTAAATGGTTGTGGGGTACATATTGGGGAAGCAATCAGTACTATCTGTTTACTATCTGGTTAATCTTCGGTGTCTACTATGAGTTTCATGTTGGGTGCAAACAAACATTAAAGGAGCCATTATCTGTATTTTTTAACTAAAGCTATTATCTGCCTGCTATCATTGGTTTTGGGTCTATCCACAGTTTGCTACCATCACTCTGGATTTGTGCATGCACTCCTTACATAATCTCACTATGTTTTATTCCTATGCATGCCAGTTATTGTACACAATGGAACTGATCATGTAGAGCAGAAGAGACAAGCCTTGTGTGGCAATAAAATTTCATGTAGACGTCGTTCCATGGTGGGTGCAAAGGCAGCCCCCGCCCCCACCCATTTTGGATCGTAATCAAGAGGAAGATAACTGTTCTGAGGGGGATTCAGAAGGAGAAGACCACTCCTATTTACCCCATGAGGCCTTCGCTCTAACTTGGCATGCTGATGTTGGTAATATCATGCATATGGTGCCTTGCATTGCTTACTGTATACATTAAAGATGTCATCTGCTTAGTTTAGACATGCTTTGTGTCAATGCCATCTGTTTAGTTTCTTTATCGTATATGTGAATCATGCAATGCCATCTTGCCTAGCCAGGCATCATATATGTGAATTTTGCAATGCCACCCTGGTTAGCTAGTCATCTTATATGTGAATTATATCATGCCATCATTTTTTTATTACGTGTTAAATTTGTCAACAATTTTAGTACATTCAATTACTCTTCCTGTGCATCAGCCATTCGGCACGGTCATGGAAATATCTGGAGTAGAAACAAGGTCTTCAGAGCATACAATGCTATCTGACGAAGCGCATGTCTTGCTGGTTACCGATAGCTACTCAGAGGAGGATTCAGAGACAGATGACCAGTCATATTTCCCCCCCGAGGTGCATGCCCTATCTTGGCAGGGTTATGTTACTCATATCGTGCGTATGGTATCTTGCATTTCTATGTCATTTGCTTAGTTTAGACATGCTTTGTGTGCATGCCACCTGTTTAGTCTCTAATTACCATATATGTGAATTATGCAATGCCATCTTGTTGCAAGACATTATATATGTGAATTATGCAATGTTAGCTTGTTGCAATGCATTATGTATGTGAATTATGCAATGCCATGCTATTTAGGCAAGCGTCATATATGTGAATTATATCATGCCGTCCTTTTTTTGTATTTATCATTGATTTTGTTGACAATGTTTGTATATTCAACTGCTCTTCCTGTGCATCAGCCATTTGAATTGGTGATGGAGATATCTGGAGTGAAAACAAGGTCTTCAGAGCATACAATGCTACCTGCTGAAGCAGATATCTCTTCAGAGGAGGATTCAGAGGCAGATGACCAGTCCTATTATCCCCCTGAGGTGTATGCTCAAACTTGGCAGGGTTATATTACTCATATAATGCATATGTTGTATTGCAATGCTTAGTTTTTACATCATATACACAATATTGAATGCCATCTCCTTAGTTGACACATCATATATGCGATTGCCCTCTGCTCACTTCCTTAGTATACAAATCATATATTTGAATTATGTCATGCCATGATGTTTACATAGACAGCATGTATCTGAATTATGGCATGCCAACCCATTTTCTACAGACATAATATAGTTATATCATCTCATACTGTTTACATAGTCATCATATTTTAAATTATGTCATTCTATCCATGAATTATATCATGCCATCATGTTTCCATCGACGGCATGTTTGTGATTTATGGCATGCCTACCACTTTAATAAACACATCGTATAGTTATATCATGTCATCCTGTTTACATAGTCATCATATTTTGAAGTATGTCATTCTATCCTGTTTAGTTAGCCATCATACATGTGAAATTGTGTCATGCTATCCTGTTTAATTAGCCATCATATATGTGAAATTATGTCCTGCTATTCTGTTTGCTTAGACAACATAAATGTGAATTATTTCATGCCCTGTTTTCTTCCCTACTATCCATTGCACCTGTCTATCTTGCAATGTCTGTACATTCAATTACTTTTCTTGTTTATCAGCCATTTCAATGGGAGGGAGTGATGGCAGTATCCGTGGGAGTAAACACACGGTCTTCAGAAAAGATTGTGCTACCTGTCGTTGCAGATAGAACCACGGTTGTCCTTGCCCAAGAACCAGCCCCACCACACATAACCCACACTCATGCAGATTGTACCCCTACCCAGTTGGACAGAGAACCAGCTACACCCCTTCTAACCCCAACCCCGGTAGATAGACACCCAGTTCCCGTTGACATAGCACCGTCTCCACTACAGAGCACCCAAACACGAGCAGTTAGTAAGGCAACTGCAGTGCCCAAATCACGAGGACCACCACTCCGAACCCGAAGTCAACGCTTAAAGCAGAAGAAGAATTGTTCTCAGGTCAGGTTCCGTAGCTATGGTTCATACTACTTTGCTCTTGCATCACTGCATTTACTGATACCAACTAATTTCAAATTTGAGGGATGCAATTGAAACTCCAATGGCGCAACAGGTATGTTTTAAAACTGTTTCTTCAACGTGTTTGGCTGTTTGCTATTGTAACTTGCTCTATGTTGATTTCAGTTTCAATTGAATAAACAGTTATGTTCTCATGCCATGCACATTACAAGTGTTGTTATTGCTGTGTAGTTTCCCACACTTATATTCTGTCTATGCTGCTTTGTCTTAAATAGATATGATTCGAACTATATCTATCTTGATTTGGCAACATAAACTAGAATGATATAGACCATATAGTGACCATAATACATAGATATATGTTTGTTTCATGCTGTTATCCTGTCCACCTTACTACTGAACTAGTTTACCAAAATGAGTTTCATATACTACATTGTAAACCTGAGATGTGTTTGTTTGTTTCTCTTTTAGAACGCGGATAAAATATTGGAGAAGAGTACCATGTTATGCAATGGTAAAGGAAGTAATGCAGATAAGGTTCAAGATAGTGAGACATCCCTGTTGGTCTCTAAGAAAGCTAATAAAAACTATATTGAAGACACTGAGACAACCCCAAAGTCCTGTCTTGATGTAGTGTTCGAGTTACTGGCTACCACTGCTGGCACCAGCTCTTCGAACTCTTTGCCTGAATCAGTTCGGCTTCTTGAGTCTCAACTTCAAGTTGAAAGACATCGATCAGATGTTATGCGACAGGAAGCCGAAGGACTGAGGAAGTCCATGCAGAATTTAGATGCATACTTTCTGGTGCAACAGCAAGCGCTAGAGCACTTAAGCGCCAAACAAGAGAAAGTTAATAAGCTTGCTAAGCATCTTGCCAGCATTATGGGTACCCAGGATATTGTTTCTTGAGCTCTTCTGAAGTGGTTTCAGTTCTGGACTTGTTTCGCTGCGGCGTTTATATGCTGTTCTGTTCCCTATATTTGCACTGGTGGCGAACTTTGATGCCCAGTGGATGTAATATGTGTAATAGCCGTGATAGCCTAGTGTAAGTTGCTTTCTTATTTATTTCCTTGTTGTCTTGTTTATTTGTTTGCTTGTAGTCAGTGCAGTTCTTTTTCTGTGGTTTGCTAGTGGTTGCAATAACCTATTTTTTAAAACTAGGCCATAATAACTATGGGCTAATATTTACTTTAGTGACACTGCGCCTCCTACGGGCCGTAGAAACAGTGGGCCTTCTACGGGCCGTAGAAGCAGTGGGCCTTCTATGGGCCATAGAAATAGTGGGCCTTCTATGGGCCATAGAAACAATGGGCCTTCTATGGGTCGTATCATCAATGGGCCTTATACGGGCCGTATGATCGATTGGCCAAACATGGGCCAAACAGACCGCATTCAGGCCGTAAACGGGCTAGAGTTGGAATCGTCCATTCATGGGCCGACCATAACGGGCCATCGTTAATAGGCCGTATTTGATGACGCTATGAAAACGGTCCAACGTATTAACGGACCACAAACGGGCCGACTGTAACCACAGCTGAATTTGGCCCACAAGCAGAAAATGACAGTAACGGGCCGTAAGTCAACGAATGTTGGAAATGAGCCCAATAATAAATAGGCTCTGAGAAGGCCGAAAGATAACATGGGCTGGAAACGGCCCACCAGAATAACGGGCCGTTAATGGGTATAAAGTGATAGACTGTTCTTTACGGGCCAGTTTTACCACGGGCCGTTAATGGGTGTAAAGTGATGCACTGTTCATTACGGGCCAGTTTCACCAAGGGCCATTAATAGGCCAAGAGTTACGTAGGGCCTCATATGGGCCGAAAGACGTCATGGGCCATACATGGGCCAGAAGTGAAAACGGGCTGGAATCATATTGGATGGCCCAGATGACGCTACTGGGCATAATTCGAATAGGGCGTAACATGCCTTGGGTTAGCGGGCTGTAAATGGGCTATATGCGGACAAGCCGTTAACAGGCTTTCCATGGGCCGGCCCGCCACCTTTTGACCAAGTCAAACGGGCCGGCCTTTTCACAGGAATGGGCCTCTGTTGGGCCGTGCCACGTGTCGACGTATCATAGGCACCTTCTGTCCAATGAGTGGATGGCATCTGTCCTCGTGATGAGCCGACACGTGTTTCCTCCAGCCAATGATGATTTTACACGTGGAAAATCCCCATTGATCGGGGCTGTTAATGGGTTATCAAATGCAAAACCCGACCCGATAGCTTAACGACGTTCTTTTATGGTGGATGCCACGTGTCGGTCACCCTTGATGAAAGCACTTCTGTGATGTGCGATTTATCGTCATGGAAGTGGACACTTCCGTGATGATAATTTTGGTAATGTCATGGAACAATTCCATGATAGCACAGGTATGACTATCTTGATTCTGTCATAAATTTGTCATGGATGTACATGCATGACAAAAAACACGACCTACTATGACAAACACGTATCATCACAGAAGTGTATTTTTTGTAGTGTGTTAGGCATGCTTGGTTTGGTTAACTATCTGATCTTCTATTAGGAGTATGTTATATTTGTGCAATGTGGTGCTCAGTTAACGGTTGGTTCATTTGTTGTGGTGTTTAGTTAACTGCTTGGTTCAATTCTGCAATATGTTCAATTGTTGTGGCTGCATTCTGTTATTTGTATACTATTATACCTTGTCTTTTTATTCCTTTGCCCCATTTCCAATACAGAGAAGATATGTATGCACATCCTTGTTTTCAGGCCCTTCCAAAATAGTTCACTGATGATTAGCTCTCAAACCACCTATATGGATAGGAGGCGAGGAAGGTATTCATACAACACCCACGGTTCAATATTGAAGTGTTCCTGAAGAGGATGAAGAATGGATGGTCAATCATCCATAGACAGTGGCCTAAAGTTGCAAAGACCTTCACCATCAATGAAGGCTGAATATTTGCCTTTTGCTTCAGGAGTTTTCCCGATGAGATGCATCTGTCTATGTACCTTGTATGATGCTAATTTCGAAAGGTTCTAGATGTTGCATGTGAAACTTGATGCTGGTGCAGTTGTGTAATGGGGTAGCTGAGTGCTGAAGCTATATCATGTTGTACTCTGATGTATTTCAATTATGAAATCCTGCTTCCTTAATATGGGAATGAAATATATTATGTGTTTAATATGAATGTCAATTAGATTAATGAATGGATTATTAATAATAGGGAAATTAGCTTGCTAATTGGTTTTTGCTATTGCAAAAGGTTATTGAGAAAATACCGTGGGCGATGACCTAAGGCAACGCACGCAGTTTCTAGGAATAAACCGCGTTGGATCGATGAGCAATCACACATGACATTCTCTTCAAAACTATTTGCATTAGGCCACCTTGCGCAAACGTTTACCGCATAAAAGTTATGTGTGATGGATAGCCTTTGCCACACAGTTTCTTCTACGCACCGTGTGTGATGCATTCAATAACGCAAATGATAAAATTATTAATATTGTGTGCGATGGGAAGGCCATCACAAATGATTTAACAGGGAAAATTGTGTGTGATGTACCTACGAACGGAAACCTTTTCCTTGCAGCGACTGTGTGGGATGTATATACGAACGTAAACGTTTAGCGGGGACTAACTGTGTGGGATGCACTTACGACTGGAAATGATTTTGCCTGTATAATTGTATTTTTTAGAACTACTATACATATAACAGTGTTTGCTCGCTTGCCGGTCGCACACATGACCTGATTTTGCCGAGCGTGTGTGCGTGGAGGGCATATCCCCGACAGTTTCTGGGTCGTGTGGGAAGGACCCCCCTATCGCTCACACTCACTAGGTGACGGTTCTGAATGTCGTCGCGGAAAGGGGTTAAGAACCGTTTGTATAGCACTGATGCGTACCAGTGTCGTAGAAACTTTATTTTCTTGTTATGATGATTCTCCACTTCACTCTGAAATTCTTTGAACTTTTCAAATGTTTCAGACTTGTGTTTCATTAAGTAAATATACCCATATCTACTTAAATCATCTATGAAGGTTGGAAAATAACGATACCCGCCACGAGCCTCAACACTCATCGGACCGCATACATCGGTATGTATTATTTTCAATAAGTCATTAGCTCGTTCCATTGTTCCGGAGAACGGAGTTTTAGTCATCTTGCCCATAAGGCACGGTTCGCAAGTATCAAATGATTCATAATCAAGTGATTCCAAAAGTCCATCTTTATGGAGTTTCTTCATGCACTTTACACTGATATGACCCAAACTGCAGTGCCACAAATAAGTTGCATTATCATTATCAACTTTGCATATTTTGGCATCAATATTATGAATATGTGTATCACCACAATCTAGATTCAACAGAAATAGACCACTCTTCAAGGGTGCATGAGCATAAAAGATATTACTCATACAAATAGAACAACCATTTTTCTCTGATTTAAATGAATAACCGTCTCGCACTAAACAAGATCCAGATATAATGTTCATGCTCAACGCTGGCACCAAATAACAATTATTCAGGTCTAAAACTAATCCTGAAGGTAGATGTAGAGGTAGCGTGCCGACGGCGATCACATCGAGCTTGGAACCATTTCGGCGCGCATCGTCACCTCGTCCTTAGCCAATCTTCGTTTGATCTGTAGTCCCTGTTTCGAGTTACAAATATGAGCAACCGAACGGGTATCAAATACCCAGGCACTACTACGAGAATTAGCAAGGTACACACCAATAACATGTATATCAAATATACCTTTGTTCACTTTGCCATCCTTCTTATCCGCCAAATACTTGGGGCAGTTCGGCTTCCAGTGACCAGTCCCTTTGCAGTAGAAGCACTCAGTTTCAAGCTTGGGTCTAGCTTTGGGTTTCTTCCCAGGAGTGACAACTTGCTTATCATTCTTCTTGAAGTTCCCCTTCTTACCCTTGCCCTTCTTCTTGAAACTAGTGGTCTTGTTAACCATCAACACTTGATGCTCCTTCTTGATTTCTACCTCCGCAGCCTTTAGCATTGCGAAGAGCTCGAGAATAGTCTTTTCCATCCCTTGCATATTGTAGTTCATCACGAAGCCTTTGTAGCTTGGTGGTAGTGATTGAAGAACTCTGTCAATGACACAATCATCTAGAAGATTAACTCCCAGTTGAGTCAAGTGATTATGGTACCCAGACATTCTGAGTATGTGCTCGCTAACATAACTGTTTTCCTCCATCTTCTAGCTATAGAACTTGTTGGAGACTTCATATCTCTCAACTCGGGCATTTGCTTGAAATATTAACTTCAACTCCTCGAACATCTCATATGGTTGATACGTCCATTTTGCGTCATGCTTTTATATCGATATTTATTGCATTATGGGCTGTTATTACACGTTATATCACAATACTTATGCCTTTTCTCTCTTATTTCATAAGGCTTACATGAAGAGGGAGAATGCCGGCAGCTGGAATTTTGGGCGGGAAAGGGAGCAAATATTAGAGACCTATTCTACACAACTCCAAAAGTCCCGAAACTTCACGGAGATCAATTTTGAAATATATTAAAAATATTTGGCGAAGAAAGCACCAGGGGGGGGGGCACCAGTCAGCCATGAGGGTGGAGGGTGCGCCCCTGCCTCGTGGGCCCCCTGGCAGGCCTCCGACTCGCATCTTCTGCTATATGGTGTCTTTTGCCCTGGAAAAATCAAAGAGAAGCTTTCGGACGAAGCTCCGCCGTCTCGAGGCGGAACCTGGGCAGGACCAATCTAGGGCTCCAGTGGAGCTGTTTTGCTGGGAAAACATCCCTCTGGGAGGGGGAAATCATCGCCATCGTCATCACCATCAGTCCTCCCATTGAGAGGGGGTCAATCTCCATCAACATCTTCACCAGCACCATCTTCTCTTAAACTCTAGTTCATCTCTTGTATATCTTTGTCTCAAAACCTCAGATTGGTACCTGTGGGTTGCTAGGAGTATTGGTTACTCCTTGTAGTTGATGCTAGTTGGTTTATTTGGTGGAAGATCATATGTTCAGATCCTTAATGATATTCAATACCCCTATGGTTATGAACATGAATATGCTTTGTGAGTAGTTACGTTTGTTCCCGAGGACATGGGAGAAGTCTTGTTATAAGTAATCATGTGAATTTGGTATTCGTTGGATATTTTGATGAGATGTATGTTGTCTCTCCTCTAGTGGTGTTATGTGAACATCGACTACATGAAACTTCACCATGATTTGGGCCTAGGGGAAGACATCGGGAAGTAATAAGTAGATGATGGGTTGCTAGAGTGACAGAATCTTAAACCCTAGTTTATGCGTTGCTTCGTAAGGGGTTGATTTGGATCCATATGTTTCATGTTGTGGTTAGGTTTACCTTAATTCTTCTTTCGTAGTTGCGGATGCTTGCGAGATGGGTTAATCATAAGTGGGAGGCTTGTCCAAGTAAGGACAACACCCAAGCACTGGCCCACCCACATATAAAATTATCAAAGTAACGAACGCGGCTCATATGAGCATGATGAAAACTAGCTTGACAGTAATTCCCATGTGTCCCCGGGAGCACTCTGCTTTATATAAGAGTTTGTCCAGGCTTGTCCTTTGCTACAAAAAGGATTGGGCCACCTAGATGCACCTTGTTTACTTTTGTTACTTGTTACCCATTATGAATTACCATATCACAAAACTATCTGTTACCGATAATTTTAGTGCTTGCAGAGAATACGTTGTTGAAAACCGCTTGTCATTTCCTTCTGATCCTCATTGGGTTCGATACTCTTACTTATCTAAGGACTATGATAGATCCCCTATACTTGTGGGTCATCAAGACTCTTTTCTGGCGCCGTTGCCGGGGAGTAAAGCGCCTTTGGTAAGTGGAATTTGGTAAGGAAACATTTATATAGTGTGCTGAAATTTACTGTCACTTGTTACTATGGAAAATAATCCTTTGAGGGGCTTGTTTGGGGTATCTTCACCTCGACCAGAAGAGAAAAGAGTTGCTCCTCAACCTACTAAACCTACTGAAAATATTTACTTTAAAATTCCTTCGGGTATGATAGAGAAACTACTAGCTAATCCCTATATAGGAGATGGAACATTACATCCCGAGATGCACCTAATCTATGTGGATGAAGTTTGTGGATTATTTAAGCTTGCAGGTATGCCCGAGGATGTTGTCAAGAAGAAGGTCTTCTCTTTATCTTTGAAGGGAAAGACATTGACATGGTATAGGCTATGTGATGATATTGGATCATGGAACTACAGCCAACTGAAATTGGAATTTCATCAGAAGTTTTATCCTATGCATCTGGTTCATTGTGATCGGAATTATATATATATATATATATATATATATATATATATATATACATACATACATATATATATATACACACACATATTTTTTTGCCTCGTGAAGGAGAAAGTACAACTCAAGCTTGGGGGAGTCTTAAGTCAATGTTATATATATTCATGCCCCAATCATGAGCTCTCAAGAGAAATTATTATTAAAAAAATTATGCTCGGCTTTCTCACAATGATCGCTGCATGCTCGATACTTCTTGTACTGGTTCTTTTATGATGAAGGCTATTGAATTCAAATTGGATTTATTGGAAAGAATTAAATGCAACTCTGAAGATTGGGAACTCGGCGAAGATAAGGAGTCAAGTATAAACCTTAAGTTTGATTGTGTTAAATCTTTTATGGATACCGATGCTTTTCATGAATTTAGCACTAAGTATGGGCTTGACTCTGAGATAGTAGCTTCTTTCTGTGAATCATTTGCTAGTCATGTTGATCTCCCTAAGGAGAAGTGGTTTAAATATCATCCTCCCATTGAAGTGAAAGTAGTAGAACCTATTAAATTTGAAGAAGAAACTATTACTTATAATGTTGATCCTGCTGTTCCTACTGCTTATATTGATAACCCCACTTTCCCTATTAGAATAAAGGATCATGCTAAAGCTTCAACTGTGGTTCGTAAGAGTAATAGTAGAACACCTACACCCCCTGAACAAATTAAAGTTTAACCTAGTATTGGTATGGTTAAAGATCTCTTGGTTGATAATATTGATGGGCATGTTATTTATTTCTGTGATGAAGTTGCTAGGATTGCTAAACCTGATACTAAAGACAAACATAGATCTGTTGTTGGCATGCATGTTGTTTCCGTTAAAATAGGATCATTGCTATCATGGCTTAGTGTGAGTGCAATACCTTATACCTTATATAGAGAAATTATGCATGATATTGCACTTGTTGAGATAGAAGATATTGATGTTACTATTAAGCTTGCCAATAGAGATACTATTTCACCAGTTGGGATTGTTAGAGATGTTCAAGTCTTGTGTGGGAAAATTAAATACCCTACTGATTTTATTGTTCTTGATTCCCCACAAGATGACTTTTGTCCCATTATATTTTGTAGACCCTTCCTGAATATTGTTAATGCTAAGATAGAGTGTGAAAAGGATATTATTACTATTGGTTTAGGGGATATGTCTCATGACTTTAATTTTTCTAAATTTCATAGACAACCCTATGATAAAGAATTGCCTAGTAAGGATGAAATTATTGGTCTTGCTTCTATTGCCGTGCCTCCTAATGATCCTTTAGAACAATATCGGCTAGACCATGAAAATGATATGTTTATGGCTGAAAGAAGGAAAATAGATGAAGTATTCTTTAAGCAAGGACCTATTTTGAAACAAAATTTGCCAGTTGAAATTCTCATGGATCCTCCTCCACCCAAGGGTGATCCCGTGTTTGAGCTTAAACAATTACCTGATACTCTTAAATATGCTTATCTTGATGAAAAGAAGATATATCCTATTATTATTAGTACTAACCTTTCAGAGCATGAAGAAGAGAAATTATTGAAAACTCTAAAGAAGCATCGTGCTGCTATTGGATATACTCTTGAAGATCTTAAGGGCATTACTCCCACTCTATGTCACCACCAAATAAAACTAGAGAAAGATGCTAAACCAGTTGTTGATCATCAACGACGGTTAAATCCTAAGATGAAAGAAGTGGTAAGAAATGAAATATTAAAGCTTCTGGAGGTAGGTATAATTTATCCTACTTCTGATAGTCAGTGGGTAAGTCCAGTTCATTGTGTCCCTAAGAAGGGAGGTATTACTGTTGTTCCCAATGATAAGAATGAATTGATCCCACAAAGAATTGTTACAGGTTATAGAATGGTAATTGATTTCCGCAAATTAAATAAATCTACTAGAAAAGATCATTACCCTCTACCTTTTATTGATCAAATGCTAGAAAGACTATCCAAACACACACATTTTTGCTTTCTAGATGGTTATTCTGGTTTCTCTCATTACCCGTGTCAAAAGAGGATCAGTAAAAGACCACTTTTACTTGCCCTTTCGGTACTTTTGCTTATAGACGTATGCCTTTTGGTTTATGCAATGCACCTGCTACCTTTCAAAGATGTATGACTGCTATATTCTCCGACTTTTGCAAAAAGATTGTTCAGGTTTTCATGGATGATTTCTCCATTTACGGAACTTATTTTGATGATTGCTTAAGTAACCTTGATCGAATTTTGCAGAGATGTGAACAAACTAATCTTGTCTTGAATTGGGAGAAGTGCCACTTTATTGTTAATGAAGGTATTGTCTTGGGGCATAAAATTTCCGAAAGAGGCATTGAAGTGGATAAAGCCAAAGTAGATGCTATTGAAAAGATGTCGTGTCCTAAAGATATCAAAGGTATAAGAAGTTTCCTTGGTCATGCTGGTTTCTATAAGAGGTTTATTAAAGACTTATGTAAAATTTCTAGGCCTCTCACTAATCTCTTGCAAAAAGATGTTCCTTTTGTTTTTGATGATGATTGTGTAGAAGCATTTGAAATACTTAAGAAAGCCTTGATTTCTGCACCTATTGTCCAACCACCTGATTGGAATTTACCATTTGAAATTATGTGTGATGCTATTGATTATGCTGTTGGTGCTGTTCTAGGACAAATAGTTGATAAGAAATTAAATGGTATCCAATATGCTAGTAAAACTCTAGATGGTGCCCAGAGAAATTATGCTACTACTAAAAAAAATTTAGCAGTTGTGTTTGCTTATGACAAGTTCAGACCTTATATTGTTGATTCCAAAGTAACTATTCACATTGATCATGCTGCTATTAAATATCTTATGGAAAAGAAATACGCTAAACCTAGGCTTATTAGGTGGGTTCTCTTGCTACAAGAATTTGATTTGCATATTATTGATAGAAAGGGAGCTGAGAACCCCGTTCCAGACAACTTGTCTAGGTTAGAAAATGTTCTTGATGACCCACTGCCTATTGATGATAGCTTTCCAGATGAACAATTAGCTATCATAAATGTTGTACTGCTCCATGGTATGCTGATTATGCTAATTGTTGCTAAATGTACACCACCTAGTTTCACATACCAGCAAAAGAAAAAGTTTTTCTATGATTTAAGACACTACTTTTGGGATGGCACACACCTTTATAAAGAAGGAGTAGATGGTGTTATTAGACGTTGTGTACATGAGCATGAATAGGAACAGATCCTACACAAGTGTCACTCCGAGGCTTACGGAGGGCACCATGCTGGAGATAGAACTACACATAAGGTATTGCAATCCGGTTTTTACTAGCCTACTCTTTTCAAAGATGCTCGTAAATTTGTCTTGTCTTGTGATGAATGCCAAAGAATTGGTAATATTAGTAGATGTCAAGAAATGCCTATGAATTATTAACTTGTTATTGAACCATTTGATGTTTCGGGCTTTGATTATATGGGACCATTTCCTTCCTCTAATGGGTATACACATATTTTAGTTGCTGTTGATTATGTTACTAAGTGGGTAGAAGCTATTCCAACTAGTAGTGCTGATCATAACACTTCTATTAAGATGCTTAAAGAAGTTATTTTTCCGAGGTTTGGAGTCCCTAGATATTTAATGACTGATGGTGGTTCACAATTTATTCATGGTGCTTTTCGTAAAATGCTTGCTAAGTATGATGTTAATCATAGAATTACGTCTCCATACCATCCTCAGTCTAGTGATCAAGTAGAATTGAGTAATAGACAGATTAAATTGATTTTGTAAAAGACTGTTAATAGATCTAGAAAGAATTGGTCCAAGAAACTTTATGATGCATTATGGGCCTATAGAACTGCTTATAAAAATCCAATGGGTATGTCTCCGTATAAAATGGTTTATGGAAAAGCATATCACTTACCTCTTGAACTAGAACATAAGGCGTATTGGGCTATTAAAGAGCTCAATTATGATTACAAACTTGCCGGTGAGAAGAGGTTATTTGACATTAGCTCGCCCGATGAATGGAAAACCCAAGCCTATGAGAATGCCAAGTTGTTTAAAGAAAAAGTTAAAAGATGGCATGCCAAAAGGATACAAAAGCGTGAGCTTAATGTAGGTGATTATCTTTTGCTATACAACTCTCATTTAAGATTTTTTACAGGAAAACTTCTCTCTAAATGGGAAGGCCCTTACATTATCGAGGAGGTTTACCATTCCGGTGCCATCAAAATCAAAAAGGCCGAAGGCACAAATCCGAAGGTGGTAAACGGTCAAAGAATCAAACATTATATCTTAGGTACTCCCATAAATGTTGAAACCAATATAATTGACACCATAACACAGGAGGAGTACATAAGGGACACTTCCAGAACATTTCAGACTCCGAAAAGGAATAGGTATGTGGTACGGTAAGTAAACCGACTCCAAAACTATTCAAATAGCAAATTTTCTCCATTTTGGAATATTTAAAAATTTAGGAAAATTAAAAGTAGTCCAAAAGAGACACGAGGCATCCACGAGGGTGGAGGGCGCACCCTACCCCCTGGGCACGCCCCCTGCCTCGTGGCCACCTCGTGTGCCCTCCGGACTCTGTTTTCTTGCTCGATACTTCTTTTGGTCGGTAAAAAATCATTATATAATCTCCCAAAGGTTTTGACCACCGTACCATGACGAAATCCTCTGTTTTTGTTTTGAGCTATTTCTGCCGCAGATTTAGAGCAAGATGTCTTATCAAGAGTCAGTTGGGGAGAGTCGGGTATCTCATCCGATACTGGGGCCAAGAGAAAACAACAAAGCTGATCACTTTGGGCCATCAACGGAGGAAGATATGGAGGCGACTTAAAAAGGGTGGATGCCATGGAGGAGGATCAAGAAGTTACCTCTCGTCTTCAAGCCAGATTCATGCTGGAGGAACTTCAGAGCTCAGCAATTCCCAATTTGGTCATCCCTCCCAATGCTAGATTTCTTTCTTATGAAAATATGAAAAAGAGTGTTGCCTTCTCTCCCGCAGCTATGAAACATCCATGGGTGAATGGAGCTTTAATCGTCATGGGCAAACTCCGTAAGGAAATAATGGATCTTAAGAAGCAAGTTAAGAAGCTCGAGGAAGAGAATCATATCCTAAGGGGCATCATCGCCAAGAATATCACACCACAACCTCCGAAGAAAGAGGCATAAATACATGGGTATGGGCACTCCCCTTGGCAACTGCCAAGCTTGGGGGAGGTGCCCTGGTATCGTATCACCATCACACTTCTATCCTTATCATTTTTTCTTAGTTCGATCCTTTTGGTTATATCTTGATTTCGTGGAATAAAGTTTTAGTATGATCTAGCCTTGAGTTTTGTTTTGATCTCTATATATGTAATTGAGTCCGTGAGTTATATATAATAAAGAGTACTTTTGAGTTGAGGGCTTTGCTATCTTGCTATGATCTTGAGAGAATTAAAGAAATAATAAAAAGAAATAAAAAGATCATATTGATCTTATGGAGAGTACTGACTTCACATATAAAGAGTATGATGAATAAAAGTTGTTGAGAGTTAACAAACATAGTTTTGGTCATCATTGTAATTAACAGGAAGTAATAAAGAAAGAGAGGTTTTCGCATATAAATATACTATCTTGGACATCTTTTGCGATTGTGAGCATTCATTAAAATATGACATGGTAAAAAGTTGATGTTGGACAAGGAAGACAACGTAATGGGTTATGTTTTCTTATATCCGAATAAGTTATATTGTCATGGATCATCCAACATGTTGAGCTTGCAGTTCCCCGTCATGCTAGCCAAATTCTTTGCACCAAGTAGAGATACTACTTGTGCTTCCAAACATCCCTAAACCTAGTTTTGCCATGAGAGTCCACCATATCTACCTACGGATTGAGTAAGGTCCTTCAAGTAAGTTGTCATCGGTGCAAGCAATAAAAATTGGTCTCTAAATATGTATGATCTATTAGTGTGAAGAAAATAAGCTTTATATGAGCTTGTGATATGGAAGAAATAAAAGCGACAGACTGCATAATAAAGGTCCCTATCACAAGTGGCAATATAAAATGACGTTCTTTTGCATTAAGATTTTGTGCATCCAACCATAAAAGTGCATGACAACCTGTGCTTCCCTCTGTGAAGGGCCTTTCTTTTACTTTTACCTTCTACCTTCATACAAGAGTCATGGTGATCTTCACCTTTCCTTTTTACACTTTATCCTTTGGCAAGCACTATGTGTTGGAGAGATCAGGATATATATCCACTCGGATGTAGGTTTTCATAAAGTATTATTTTTGACATTACCCTTGAGGTAAATGGTTGGGAGGTGAAACTATAAGCCCCTATCTTTCTCTGTGTCTGATTGAAACTTTGTAACCATAAGTATCACATGAGTGTAAGCAATTGTGAAAGACTAAATGATAGTTGAGTATGTGGACTTGCTGAAAAGCTCTTATATTGACTCTCTCCGATGTTATGATAAATTGCAATTGCTTCAATGACCGAGATCATAGTTTGTTAGTCTTCAATGAAGTTTCTAATTCATACTTTACCATGTGAAAAGATTGTTACTTTAGCATAAGAAATCATATCATAATATATGTTGCTGCTCTAAAGATGATCATGATGCCCTCATGTCCGTATTTTATTTTATCGACACCTCTATCTCTAAACATGTGGACATATTTTTCGATATCTGCTTTTGCTTGAGGACAAGCGAGGTCTAAGCTTAGGGGAGTTGATACGTCCATTTTGCATCATGATTTTATATCAACATTTATTTCATTATGGGCTGTTATTACACGTTATATCACAATACTTATGCCTTTTCTCTCTAATTTTATAAGGTTTACATGAAGAGGGAGAATGCCGGCAACTGGAATTCTGGACTGAAAAAGGAGCAAGTATTAGAGACCTATTCTGCACAACTCCATAAGTCTTGAAACTTCACAGAGATCAGTTTTGGAATATATTAAAAATATTAGGCGAAAAAAGCACTAGAGGGGGCCACCAGTCA
Organism: Triticum dicoccoides; assembly: GCF_002162155.2. Lineage (NCBI taxonomy): Eukaryota > Viridiplantae > Streptophyta > Magnoliopsida > Poales > Poaceae > Triticum > Triticum dicoccoides. The sequence continues at coordinate 658,394,259 of NC_041391.1, read as the reverse complement.
GCCACGAGGGTGGAAGGCGCGCCCTACCCCCTAGGCGCGCCCCCTGCCTCGTGGGCCCCCTGGCAGGCCTTCGACTCCCATCTTCTGCTATATGGTGTCTTTTGCCCCGAAAAAAAATCCAAAGAGAAGCTTTCGGGATGAAGCGCCGCCGTCTCGAGGCAGAACCTGGGCAGGACTGATGACCCACAAGTATATGGGTGAAAGCACAAGTGCTCCCTCGGTGATTTTGGTAATTAATGTCAACATATCTCTTGTTGGACTAACACCTTCACCTAGTATATTTCAGACAAGTTCAACAATGAAGTGGCATGGACTAAAGGATGTGGAACCCCTTCAAGATGCTAAGGACAAAGGATTGGCTCAAGCTCAAAGCTCAAGACTCTGCATTTTATATTTTAGTGATCCAAGATCACATTGAGTCTATAGGAAAAGCCAATACTATCAAGGGGGGATGAGATGTTGCTTAATGAGGTTCTTGCTTCATAGTGCTGAGTGATATGCTCCAAAACCCTCAACTACTTTCTCACATCCACATATGACCTAAACCAAAAGCCTAACTCGGCCCCACTGATTCTTTCTATCCGGCGCCACCGAGTTCAGATGTCATAGCCACTGCCACAAACCCTAGGTAAATCGGTCTCACCGATAGGGATCTCGGTCTCACCGAGATGGGATTGTAATCTCTCTGTTTAGCTTATTACCAAAATCGGTTCCACCAAGTTTGAGTAATCGGTCCTACCGAGATTACAATGTAAACTCTCTGTTTCCCTTTCGTAACATTTCGGTCTCACCGAAATGAGCAAACCGGTCCCATCGAGTTTACCTGACCAACTCTCTGGTTAGCTTATTACCAAAATCGGTCTCACCGAGTTTGTGTAATCGGTCTCACTGAGATTACGTTATGCCCTAACCCTAACCATATCGGTCCTACCAAGTTGCATGTCGGTCCCACCGAAAACCATAATGGTCACTAGGTTTACTGAATCGTTCAAACCGAGTTTCTTGATTCAGTCCCACCGAGATTGGTAAATTGTGTGTAATGGTTAGATTTTGTGTGGAGGCTATATATACCCCTCCACCTCCTCTTCATTCGTGGAGAGAGCCATCAGAACAAACCTACACTTCCAACTTACCATTTCTGAGAGAGAACCACCTAATCATGTGTTGAGACCAAGATATTCCATTCCTACCATATGAATCTTGATCTCTAGCCTTCCCCAAGTTTCTTTCCACTCAAATCTTCTTTCCACCAAATCCAAATCCTGTGAGAGAGAGAGAGAGTTGAGTGTTGGGGATACTATCATTTGAAGCACAAGAGCAAGGAGTTCATCATCAACCCACCATTTGTTACTTCTTGGAGAGTGGTGTCTCCTAGATTGGCTAGGTGTCACTTGGGAGCCTCCGACAAGATTGTGGAGTTGAACCAATGAGTTTGTATGGGCAAGGAGATTGCCTACTTCGTTAAGATCTACCGCTAGTGAGACAAGTCCTTCATGGGCGACGGCCATGGTGAGATAGACAAGGTTTCTTCTTCGTGGACCCTTATTGGGTGGAGCCCTCCGTGGACTCGCGCAGCCGTTACCCTTCGTGGGTTGAAGTCTCCATCAACATGGATGTACGATAGCACCACCTATCGGAACCACGGCTCAAAAATCACCGTGTCTCCAAATTGTGTTTGAACACTCCAAACCCTTCCCTTTACATTCTTGCAAGTTGCATGCTTTAGTTTCAGCTGCTCATATACTCTTTGCATGCTTGCTTGATATGTATTGTGATTATTAAACTTGTGCCAAAACTCCACTTAAACTTAGAGAAATTAAAAACTGCAACGTTTGGTACTTAGTGTCTAATCACCCCCCCTCTAGACACCTCTTCTCGATCCTCTCAATTGGTATCAGAGCTTTGGTCTCCATTGCTTTGGTTTAATCACCATTGGAGGAAGATGGATGAGTCTACTTTGGGGAGTCTTAGACATAGAGTGCCTATACTTGATGGAGAGTATTTTCATGAGTGGAAAAATGAGATGCTTGTGATTTTCAATCAATATCATTTGAACAAGTACATTGCTAGCCCTTGTGCACCTCATGTTGATCATATGCATCCTACCATTAATGAGTCAATTGACATGATCAGGAATGTTAGAACTGTTAATATTATCACTAGAGGCTTGCCTAGAAACTTGATTGGAAACTTGCCTACTCTTGAGTGTGCCTACACTATATGGAAATTTCTTGAGGAACGGTTTCCAGGTTATTCCTTGAAAAATCTAGATGAAATTCTTCATAAGTCTATTGCCTTGAGTAAGATGAATTCCAATGATCCTATGTTCGGTAATTGTCTATTTGAGCTTACAAATCTTATGCGTGCCAAAGGAAATGTTGGAATCGTTAGCGACATTATCTCTGAAGCTACTAGAATTCATAAAGGAGATCATTGTCAAATTCATTCTAATAAATCACCCTCTCTAGGAATTGATCCACCACATGACGATGTTGAACATGGATACTATGATGAGGATGATGATGATGACTTTGATCTTGACAATGCAATGAGAAATTTTGGTCTTATGGCAAATCTTCGAGGATATATGGCAGGAGGAAATGAATGGGTTCTTGACAGTGGATGTACCGATCACATGACCGGAGATAAAGACATGTTTCGTGAGCTTGCTGAAAATGATGGTCCTCGAAAGTATGTCACTTTTGGTGACAACTCAAAAGGTAAGGTGGTTGGCCTCGGTAAGGTGGCCATCTCACATGATAGCTCCATTAAAAATGTTATGCTCGTTGAATCTCTTGGCTACAACTTACTTTCAGTATCTAGACTTGCTGATTTCGGTTTCAATGTCTTATTTACTAAAGTAGATTGACAAGTGTTTTCTAGAGATGATCATAAAATGGTCTTTACCGGCATTCGTAGAGGTGATATTTACATTGTTGATTTCACTAAAAAGGCTAAACCTAGAACTTGCTTCATTGCTAAATCTTATAAAGGTTGGTTATGGCATAGATGATTAGGTCACGTTGGCATGCGAAATCTTGACAAGCTTATTAAAAGAAATCATATCCTTGGTGTTAACGATGTCATATTTGATAAGGATAGACTTTGCAGTGCTTGTCAAGTAGGTAAACAAGTTGGAGGAACGCATCCCGTGAAGAACATCATGACCACAAGGAGGCCACTTGAACTACTTCACATGGATCTCTTTGGTCCCAACACTTACAAGAGTCTCGGTGGAAATTCTTTTGGTCTAGTTATAGTTGATGATTTTTCAAGATTTACGTGGGTGTTATTTCTCGATGACAAATCGCAGGTCCAAAAGATCTTCAAAAACTTCGCTAGGAAGGCCCAAAATCAGTTTGAAGTGAAGATCAAGAAGGTTCGCAGCAACAACAGAACGGAGTTCAAGAACGCAAATGTGGACACCTTTCTTGACGAAGAAGGGATTTCACATGAGTTCTCAGCTACGTACACACCTCAACAAAATGGAGTTGTTGAGAGGAAGAACCGGACGCTCATCGAAATGGCAAGAATGATGCTTGATGAGTACAAGACACCGAAGCACTTTTGGGCAGAAGCGGTTGAGACAGCTTGTCATGCAACAAATCGCTTGTATCTTCACAAGGTACTCGGCAAAACAGCATACGAGCTCCTCACCGGTAACAAATCCCAAGTTGGATACTTTCGAGTATTTGGCTCAAAGTGCTACATTCTTGATAAGCATCGTCGTTCTAAATTTGCTCCTAAGTCTCATGAAGGTTTCCTACTTGGTTATGGCTCAAACTCTCACACTTACCGTGTCTACAACAATTTCACCCGAAAGGTTGAAGAAACGCTAGATGTGAAGCTTGATGAATCTAATGGCTCGCAAGTAGAGCAATTGCCAATTGATGTAGGAGATAAAGACCCCTCGGAAGCAATCCAAGACTTATCTATTAGCAAGATTCGTCCAATGGAGCTAAAGGAGAGTAAATCGTCTGTCCAAGTGGAAGCTTCTACCTCATGACAAGGTGAACCAAGAGTTGATACGGGAGCATCCACAAGTGGGACACACCAAGATGAAGAAAATGAGGAAGTACACCAAGAACGTCAACAACCTCCTTCTCCACCACGACAAGAGAACGACAACACCAATAATGAAGAAGGCCAAGAAGAAGAACAAGATGAAGAAGATGTTCAACCAAGACCCAAGCAAAAGATTTCACGAGTTCGAGCAAGAATTGCTAAAGACCATCCCGTCGAGCAAATCTACAATGATATCCAAACCGGGAGAATCACTCGCTCTAAAACTCATTTAGCTAACTTTTGTGAACACTATTCATTCATCTCTAGCATTGAACCTATGAAGGTTGAAGAAGCATTGGAAGATCCGAATTGGATAAATGCTATGCATGAAGAGCTACACAGCTTTGAAAGGAATCAAGTTTGGACATTGGTTGAGAAGCCCGACAACAACCACAACATCATCGGTACGAAATGGGTGTTTCGCAACAAGCAAGATGAAGATGGACAAGTAGTTCACAACAAAGCACGTCTCGTCGCCCAAGGCTACACACAAGTCGAAGGTATGGACTATGGTGAGACTTATGCTCCCGTTGCTAGACTTGAGTCCATTCGCATCTTACTTGCCTATGCTAATCACCATGATATCACCTTGTACCAAATGGACATCAAAAGTGCTTTTCTGAATGGTGAAATAGAGGAGGAAGTTTATGTTAAACAACCTCCCGGCTTTACAACCCTAAGAAACCTAATCATGTCTACAAACTTCGCAAAGCTCTTTATGGTCTTAAACAAGCTCCTAGAGCTTGGCATAAATGCTTAACCAAGTTCCTTATTGAAAAAGGCTTTGAAATTGGAAAAATTCATTCTACACTTTTTACTAAAAGGGTTAATGGAGAATTATTTGTACGCCAAATTTATGTCGATGATATTATATTTGGATCAACTAACCCTCATTTTAGTGAGAAGCTTGGAAAGCTAATGTCGAAGAAATTTGAGATGTCGATGATGAGTGAACTCAAATTTTTCCTTGGGTTGCAAATCAAGCAAACTAAGGAAGGTACTTTTGTCTCTCAAACGAAGTACACCAAGGACTTATTCAAGAAGTTTAATATGCAAGAATGTAAAGGTATGTCTACACCCATGCCTACTAGTGGACATCTTGATTTGACCAAAGATGGTGAACCGATTGATCAAAAGGTTTATCGCTCTATGATTGGTTCATTGTTATACCTATGTGCTTCACGTCCCGATATTATGTTAAGTGTGTGCATGTGTGCATGATATCAAGCTGCACCTAAAGAATGTCATCTTAAGGCCATGAAAAGGATAGTGAGATACTTAATTCATACACTAAACTTTGGCATTTGGTATCCTAAGAGGGCCTCTTTCAATCTTGTTGGCTACTCTGACTCGGACTATGCCGGTGACAAGGTTGATAGAAAGTCCACTTCGGGCACTTGTCAATTTCTTGGTAGATCTCTTGTGTCTTGGTCTTCCAAGAAACAAAACTCGATATCCTTATCCACCGTCGAAGCGGAATACATTGCCGCTGGTTCATGTTGTGCTCAATTACTTTGGATGACCCAAACTCTTAAAGATTATGGGATATATGTGAAACATGTTCCATTACTTTGTGACAATGAAAGTGCTATCAAGATTGCTCACAAATCCCATGCAACACTCTCGAACTAAGCATATTGAAGTTCGTCATCATTTCATTCGAGATCATGTTGCCAAGGGGGACAGTAATCTTAAGCATGTTCGCACCGAAAAACAATTAGCGGATATTTTCACTAAACCTCTTGATGAGAAAGTGTTTTGTAGGTTGAGAGGAGAATTGAACATCATTGATGCTTCAAACTTGGAGTAGGAACTCCATCTGGTACATGCAAGACATGAGCCTATGACTAATCCTCGATATTTCTCTTATGATGATAATCTTACGTCTTGGATATATTTGCACCTTGCATGTTAACTAACCCTTGTAGGAACTTGGATGAATCTAAAACTATGAGACTGCAACTCACTCAGATCTTGAGCAATGTCTACATCACCAAGTCTCTACATAATGGTGGTTGAAAACAAGGAAGCACAAATCCATTCAAACATATCCTTTGACAAATTCCATGTCAAGTTTCATGATTGTCATCTTGGTTACACAAGTGCTCTTCCTTGCAAAAACTGACCCATGTAGGTAGATGGACTAAAATTCCTAGTGGTGCTCCCAACTCTTGATGAGCTACATCAACCTTGAGCAACCCACATAAGTTCAACTACATGATCACAATGAACACCACCACCCAAGGTATGTAATTCCATCTTAGAGAAGCTTTACTCCAAGACATGAGTCAAAGCAACTCAACAAGATGTGAATACATAAAGATGCTTAAACGAAAAATGGTAACCCCATTTTAAGCTTAAACGATGAGTATGACCTATGATCAAGTGATCTCACTTGACTCCTAAGTCAATATACTCTAACATAGGTGACTTTGTCGCCGACCAATTCTAGATGAAGTTCTCTTGCTTTTTTTGTGCTCTTGCATCTGTCTCATGCATATTTATTTCCCCTTCCAAAAAAAAAACTTCATCTAGATTTCTTTTAAGTTTCTTCTCGTTTACTTTCTATTCTGCATATCCTGCATCCAATTCATTGCATATTATTTAGTTAATTCCTTGCAAATCTTTGTGAGATCTTACTTGTCTGAGTGAGCTGAGGTGACAAATGTTTTCTCTGTCATGAACTAGGTCACACCAATTTTATATTTTCGGTCCCACCGAAACCTTTCGGTGCTTCCGAAGTATACACCTTGGTGCTACCGATTTCACTACAGAGAAAAACAGCTTGCCACTTATTGCTGTGATTCTTTTGATCCAGCTCCACTCAATGAATCTTGTCCTCTACCAGCATCACATCTTTCTTGCTGCTTTGATCTGTGACTCAAGGACCAAACCCGTGTGACAGCAAATCCAGAAGCCCCTTCTTGGAAATTGATGTCAAAGGGGGAGAGAGAGATCACATCAAAACTTTATCTATAGAGAGAGATCACATCAAAACTTTATCATACCTCTAGGGGGAGAGAATACTCAAAGATCCCAGATGTTTGGTGTTCAAGAGGAGAGATGTTACATGTCTTCTAGAGGGGAAAGACATGTTCACATGATCATATGTGCATGAGCTCTGTTCAGTTACTTCCTTGAGCTCTGATTTTCTGTTCCCTATCTTCTCCCACTATCCCATGCTAGATTCAGGGGGAGCAATATATAAGGGAAAGGAAATCTTTAAATTCATTACATATCTTTACCCTTGGGGACATGTTTAATCCAATGTGGTACTTGGTACTCAATCTCTACATGTCATCCCAGTCTTGGTATTCTTGTGGTTTCTTCTTGTTTGCTCTGGCTAGTAGATGCATATGTGTTATCTAACCTTATTTTCATAGGTTCACTCCATCCTAAGCCAACTCAAGACCACAAGGTAAGTATATGCATCACAGTCATGTGTATGAGGAATTCTTGCTGATGTATATACTGTTTGCAAGAAGGACTCATGAGCATGAAGGTACATTTCCCAAAAATTCTTCGCTCATAATGCATATAGCCAAGATACATGTAACACATTGCCTACTCTGTCATGCTTATGCATTCACATGCTCCTATATTCCATATTCACATGATTGCATACATGTAGGGGGAGCCTATGCTTGTTACATGTCTTTCCAAAGCTTTACTTGTTATTCTTTATATCATCTATCTAAAGCTTTGATATATGTTGTCATCAATTACCAAAAAGGGGGAGATTGAAAGCACAAGTGCTCCCTGGGTGATTTTGGTAATTAATTTCAACATATCTCTTGTTGGACTAACACCTTTACCTAGTATATTTCAGACAAGTTCAACAATGAAGTGGCATGGACTAAAGGATGTGGAACCCCTTCAAGATGCTAAGGACAAAGGATTGGCTCAAGCTCAAAGCTCAAGACTCTCCATTTTATATTTTAGTGATCCAAGATCACATTGAGTCTATAGGAAAAGCCAATACTATCAAGGAGGGATGAGGTGTTGCTTAGTGAGGTTCTTGCTTCATAGTGCTTAGTGATATGCTCCAAAACCCTCGACTACTTTCTCACATCCACATATGACCTAAACCAAAAGCCTAACTCGGCCCCACCGATTCCTTCCATCCGGCGCCACCAAGTTCAGATGTCATAGCCACTACCACAAATCCTAGGCAAATCGGTCTCACCGATAGGGATCTCGGTCACCGAGATGGGATTGTAATCTCTCTGTTTAGCTTATTACCAAAATCGGTTCCACTGAGTTTGAGTAATCGGTCCTACCGAGATTACAATGTAAACTCTTTGTTTCCCTTTCTTAACATTTCGGTCTCACCGAAATGAGCGAACCGGTCCCACCGAGTTTACCTGACCAACTCTCTGGTTAGCTTATTACCAAAATCGGTCTCACCGAGTTTGTGTAATCGGTCTCACCGAGATTATGTTATACCCTAACCCTAACCATATCGGTCCTACCGAGTTGCATGTCGGTCCCACCGAAAACCCTAATGGTCACTAGGTTTACTGAATCGGTCAGACCGAGTTTCTTGATTCGGTCCCACCGAGATTGGTAAATTGTGTGTAACGGTTAGATTTTCTGTGGAGGCTATATATACCCCTCCACCTCCTCTTCATTAATGGAGACAGCCATCAGAACAAACCTACACTTCCAACTTACCATTTCTGAGAGAGAACCACCTACTCATGTGTTGAGACCAAGATATTCCATTCCTACCATATGAATCTTGATCTCTAGCCTTCCCCAAGTTGCTTTCCACTCAAATCTTCTTTCCACCAAATCCAAATCCTGTGAGAGAGAGTTGAGTGTTGGGGAGACTATCATTTGTTACTTCTTGGATACTGGTGTCTCCTAGATTGGCTAGGTGTCACTTGGGAGCCTCCGACAAGATTGTGGAGTTGAACCAAGGAGTTTGTAAGGGCAAGGAGATCGCCTACTTCATGAAGATCTACCGCTAGTGAGGCAAGTCCTTCATGGGCGATGGCCATGGTGGGATAGACAAGGTTGCTTCTTCGTGGACCCTTATTGGGTGGAGCCCTCCGTAGACTCATGCTGCCATTACCCTTCGTGGGTTGAAGTCTCCATCAACATGGATGTACGATAGCACCACCTATCGGAACCATGGCTCAAAAATCACCGTGTCTCCAAATTGCGTTTGAACACTCCAAACCCTTCCCTTTACATTCTTGCAAGTTGCATGCTTTACTTTCCGCTGCTCATATACTCTTTGCATGCTTGCTTGATATGTATTGTGATTATTAAACTTGTGCCAAAACTCCACTTAAACTTAGAGAAATTAAAAACTGCAACTTTGGGTACTTAGTGTCTAATCACCCCCCCTCTAGACACCTCTTCTCGATCCTCTCAATGGGGTGAAATGTAGCCTTTTCAATAAGTAAGTGTGTCAAACCCAACGAGGAGCAGAAGGAAATGACAAGTGGTTTTCAGCTAGGTAATGTCTGCAAGTGCTAAAATTGTAAGTAGAAGAGTAGTTTGGTAGCAAGATAATTTGTAACGAGCAAGTAACGAAAGTAGTCACAAAAGTGCATCAAGGTAGCCCAATCCTTTTGAGGCAAAGGACAGGCCAAAACGATCTCTTATGATAAGCAAAGTGTTCTTGAGGGTACATGGGAATTTCATCTAGTCACTTTCATCATGTTGGCTTAATTCGTGTTCTCTACTTTGATAATTTGATGTGTGGGTGGACTGGTGCTTAGGTGTTGTTCTTACTTGAATAAACCTCCTACTTATGATTAATCCTCTCGCAAGCATCCACAACTATGATAAAAGTATTAAGAATAAATTCTAAACATAGCATTAAACTTTTGGATCCAGTCGGTCCCTTACGGAATAGCGCATAAACTGGGGTTTAAGCTTCTGTCACTCTCGCAACCCATCATCTAATAACTACTCCACAATGCATTCCCTTAGGACCAAATATGGTGAAGTGTCATGTAGTTGACGTTCACATGACACCACTAAGGGAATCACAACATACACATCATCAAAGTATCGAACACATATCAAGTTCACATGATTACTTGCAACATGATTTCTCCCGTGACCTCATGAACAAAAGTAACTACTCACAAATGATAATCATGCTCAAGATCAGAGGGGTATTAAATAGCATAATGGATCTGAACATATAACCTTCCATCAAATAAACCATATAGTAATCAACTACAAGATGTAATCAACACTACTAGTCACCCACAAGCACCAATCTATAGTTATAGTACAAAGATTGAACACAAGAGATGAACTAGGGTTTGAGAGGAGTTGGTGTTATTGAAGATGTTGATGAAGATAGCCCTCCCCAAGATGGGAGAGTTGTTGGTGATGATGTTGACAATGATTTCCCCCTCCGGGAGGGAAGTTCCCCAGGCGGAATCGCTCCACCGAAGGGCAAAAGTGCTCCTGCCCAAGTTCCGCCTCGAGATGGTGGCGCTTTGTCCCGAAAGTCCTTCCTTATTTTTTTCTAGGTCAAAATGACTTATATACCAGAAGAGGGGCACCAGAGGTGGGCCTGGGTGAGCACAACCCACCAGGGCACGCCTGGGATCCCTGGCGCGCCCAGGTGGGTTGTGCCCACATGGTGGCCCCCTCTGGTACTTATTGACTCCAAAAATTCTTATTTATTCCATAAAAAAATCCTCATGAAATTTCAGCTCATTTGGAGTTGTGCACAATAGGTAGATTGAAGTAGCTTTTTCATGTCCAGATTTCCAGGTGCCGGAATTCTCCCCCTTTGTGTATACCTTGCATATTATGAGATAAAACACATTAGAATTACTCCAAAAAGCATTATTATACAATAAAACAACATAAATAATGATACGTCTCCGATGTATCTATAATTTTTTATTACTCCATGCTACTTTGTCTACTGTTGTGGACTATATTGGGCTTTATTTTCCACTTTCATATTATTTTTGGAACTAACCTATTAACCGGAGGCCGAGCCCAGAATTGTTGTTTTTTGCCTATTTCAGTATTTCAAAGAAACAGAATATCAAACGGAGTCCAAACGGAATAAAACCTTCGGGAACGTGATTTTCTCACCGAACGAGATCCACGAGACTTGGACCCTACTCCAAGAAGTGCCAGAGGAGGTCACGAGGGTGGAGGGCGCGCCCCCCTGGGCGCGCCCACCTGCCTCGTGGGCCCCTCGGAGCTCCACCGACGTACTCCTTCCTCCTATATATACCTACGTACCCCGTCAGATCAGATACGGAGCCAAAAACCTAATTCCACCGCCGCAACCTTCTGTATCCGCGAGATCCCATCTTGGGGCCTGTTCCGGAGCTCCGCCAGAGAGGGCATCTACCATGGAGGGCTTCTACATCAACACCATAGCCTCTCCGATGAAGTGTGAGTAGTTTACTTCAGACCTTTGGGTCCATAGTTATTAGCTAGATGGCTTCTTCTCTCTTTTTGGATCTCAATACAATGTTCTCCCCCTCTCTTGTGGAGATCTATTCGATGTAATCTACTTTTTGCGGTGTGTTTGTTGAGACCGATGAATTGTGGGTTTATGATCCAGCTTATCTATGAACAATATTTGATTCTTCTCAGAATTCTTTTATGTATGATTGAGTTATCTTTGCAAGTCTCTTCGAATTATCCGTTTGGTTTGGCCAACTAGATTGGTAGTTCTTGCCATGGGAGAAGTGTTTAGCTTTGGGTTCAATCTTGCGGTGTCCTTACTCAGTGACAGAAAGAGTTGCAAGGCACGTATTGTATTGTTGCCATCGAGGATAACAAGATGGGCGTTTTATCATATTGCATGAATTTATCCCTCTACATCATGTCATCTTACTTAAAGCGTTACTCTGTTTTACTTAATACTCTAGATGCATGCTGGATAGAGGTCGATGAGTGGAGTAATAGTAGTAGATGCAGAATCGTTTCGATCTACTTGTTTTGGACGTGATGCCTATATACATGATCATACCTAGATAATCTCATAATTATTCGCTTTTCTATCAATTGCTCAACAATAATTTGTTCACCCACCATAGAATACTTATGCTCTTGAGAGAAGCCACTAGTGAAACCTATGGCCCCCGGGTCTATTCTCACCATATCAATCTATATCACTTTATTTACTTGCTTTGTTTTTACTTTGCCTTTTACTTTTTACTTTGCATCTATCTATCAAAAATACCAAAAATATTATCTCTATCAGATCTCACTCTTGTAAGTGACCGTGAAGGGATTGACAACCCCTAAGCGTTGGTTGCGAGTTGCTATCATTTTGTGTAGGTACGAGGGACTTGTGCGTGATCTCCTACTGGATTGATACCTTGGTTCTCAAAAACTGAGGGAAATACTTACGCTACTTTACTGCATCATCCTCTCCTCTTCGGGGAAATCCAACGGAGTGCTCAAGAGGTAGCAAATAACAGTAGGAAAACATGATGCAAAATGGATGTATCAACTCCCCCAAGCTTAGACTTCGCTTGTCCTCAAGCAAAAACCGAAATCGAAAAACATGTCCACATGCTTAGAGAGAGAGAGGTGTTGATAAAAACAAAAATACGGACATAGCAGCATCATGTAACTTATTATAAGAGCAGCAAACTTTAACATAAAACTTTTATCATAGACTTCTCATGAACAAGTGACAATTCATCACAACATCAAAGTATAAAGCATAAACTTTATTGGGAACCAACAAACTATGTTCTCAGTCAATTTTGCAACTACACATTACAAAAAAATACACTTCCGTGATGATATGTGTTTGTCACAGTAGGTCACGTTTTCTGTCATGCATGTACATCCATGACAATTTTACGACAGAATCAAGATAGTCATACCAGTGCTATTGTAGAAGTGTTCCATGACATTACCAAAATTATCATCATAGAAGTGTCCACTTCCATGATGATAAATCACGCGTCACAGAAGTGCTTTCGTCAAGGGTGACTTTCGGTGTCAAAACCGGCGGCGGGTAGGGGGTCCCGAACTGTGTGTCTAAGGCTAATGGTAACAGGAGGTGGGGGACATGATGTTTACCGAGGTTCGGGCCCTCTCTATGGAGGTAATACCCTACTTCTTGCTTGATTTATCTTGATGATATGAGTATTACAAGAGTTGATCTACCACGAGATCGTAGAGGCTAACCCTAGAAGCTAGCCTATGATTATGATTGTTCTTGTCCTACAGACTAAACCCTCCGGTTTATATAGACACCGGAGAGGGCTAGGGTTACACATAGTCGGTTACAAAGAAGGGAATATGCATATCCGAATCCCAAGCTTGCCATCCACGCAAAGGAGAGTCCCACCCGGACACGGGACGAAGTCTTATATCTTGTATCTTCATAGTCCAACAGTCTGGCTAAAGTATATAGTCCGGCTGTCCGAGGACTCCTTAATACAGGACTCCCTCAGTAGCCCGTGAACCAGGCTTCAATGACGATTGAGTCTGGCATGCAGATTGTCTTCGGCATTGCAAGGCGGGTTCCTTCTCTGAATACTCCAAAGTAGATTCTTGAACACAAGAATCGTGTCCGGCTCTGCAAAACGAATTCCACATAGCACTATAGAGAGAACAATATTCCACAAGTCTAATCTGCTGACAACTTTTCCATAGCGTGACATCACGCTGCGGCCCGGTTATTATTCGAACCGTTTTTCCAACCTGCTACTACACGTTTCGTGAGGCGGTCTTATTGGCACATCTTGTCGAAGCAGAGATCGTGTCCCCTTATTACGGGATTCTCATCAATACGGGCGTGGGTAACCCAACCGTTCCACGGGTAGGATTCCTTGGGAATATGCAAGTTTCAAAGTCCACGCGGGGGACGCTTGATATTCGTTCTCTTTATAAAGGGACCAAGGCATGTCTTTTTCTTCCACACTTAATCCCCTCCTTCTCCCACCTCGAGTTCCAACACCCAAGGTTTTAGCCCAAACACTCAAAATTCCGACCATGTCCCGATCCAGCCTTCAAGGCCGGTGGATGGCCTCCTCTATCACAGTGGAGGACGTCAGGAAGCGTAGGGAGGCAAGGTACTTGACCACGGAAATCCTCCAGAGGCTTCCTGCTCAAGGGTAGGTTATCCCTACTCCCAAATCCAATGAGAGTGTCATGTTTATCTATCACTTCCTCCGAGGGCTAGGCCTCGGTCTTCATCCCTTTGTTAGAGGGCTCATGTTCTATTACAAACTAGATTTTCATGATCTAACTCCGGATTCCTTTCTTCACATCTCGTCGTTTATCGTCGTGTGTGAGGCCTTCCTACACATTACTCAACACTTCGGCCTATGGCTCAAGACCTTCAATGTGACGCCGAAGATGATCAACGGCAAACACGCGGAGTGCGGAGGGGCTAAAATAAGCAAATGTGCTAATACCTTATGGCCAAAGGGTTCCTTCCCGGAGGATTTCGACCTATGGCAGCGGGACTGGTTTTATATCACAGCACCCCGAGGTAAAAAGTGGCGGCGGCCCCTGCCTTCCGCTCTGATCCTCCGCTACAACTTGCATCATGGGCCAACAAGGGGCTGGACTGGGGATCGTTTGATGATGTGCGGACATTGCAAAGCCGCATTCAGGATCTCATCAAGAAGGACATTAGTCTTGTCAAGGTAATCCAAGTAATGTTAGTTCGACGGATCCTGCCATGCCAGCGACGACCTCTCCGTATGTGTGAGTTCAATCCGGAAGGACCATGAACCGTTCAGCACTTCTTCGGCACGATGCTCAAAGGGATTTATCAGTTATTCTTCGGATCATGAATAAAGTGTCCGGACACAACAGAGGACGCAGGCCTCGATTGCAACCATCCAGATACCCCAGTAAGCACCCCACAACCGAACATGTTGTAGTTATATCTATCATAACATTATTCTGAAAAACCATCCTCGGCCAGGGTTGGATAAAAAAGGCAGAGAGGATCAGGTGTTTGACGCCTCTTCTTGAAGATTCAGCGGATCCGGTGTTAACCAGGATGCTGGCTCATGCACCATATCAAGTGCCATCAGGGGAAGACAAGGAGAGGAGTGGGGAGGTCAAAGGTGGCCTCCATACCAGTGGCACGTTACGCACCATATCCAGGGAAATTGGAACTCCCGTGTTGGAGTATGAGCGAGGAGGAGAATCTAGTACTCCCTCCCCCCACGGGAAAAAAGGGCCGCCCCCGAAGACTTGAAGGCAGAGGCCTCCAAGCGAGGGAAGGAATCCCTATCAGGGGGTCTTGACTCGGGGGGCAACGTTGCCGCATAGCGCCCTCAAGGGGGCCATCTATGAGCCGAGCCGTAAGTGAACAAAGGTGCTTTGTAAGCATACCCCGTTCTTTTCCTGTTTATGGTAGTAACATTTGAAACATATGTTTGGCAGTTCAGCTTATAGCCTTCCGCAAAAATCTTCGTCTTCGGGGGATCTTCTTCCGGATATGATGGAGAGCGAGACGCCTCCTCATATTTCCCCGCCCCATAAGGCGGACGACCCCGAGGTGTCGTCTCGGAGGATCTCTCTCGATCCGCAAAGGAGGACGAGGCCAGAAGGTGAATCTTCGGCCACCGAGGTCCAAGGTGTTCGGCTCCTAGAGAGACCGAAAACAAAAGCCCCGGACTATCCACACATAGCCGGATACATTGATGGGTCTTCTGCGGCAAGCGCCTGTTTCAGAGGAACATCATACCTTAATGGGTACGGTGATTAAGAGAATTTCGTCCGAAAGCGGACTGGATGAAGCCTTTATGAGCCTGTTAAAAGCCTTTGAGGTACGTAATGTGGCATTTTTTATTTGTACCACAAACGCAAGGTGCACTGTGTGTAGATAGTATCCCCTGAGACTCTGGTTGCCATCCGAACGGGGCGATCAGAGGATCAAAAATAGGAATAATCTCAGGTAGTGATTTTTGCCAATTTTGTACATAGGCAGCTGCAGCCCCGGCAACTTCCGGGGCTGCCGAATTTGCCGAACTGAAGCGGCAACTTGATGTGGCGGATGAGGACATCACGCTCTGAATAATTGTCTTGACGAGGCACAAGGTATGTCTTTTGGGTGGTCAGTACGTATAAATGAGAGCATGATGCTAGGATTTATAATATGCTTTAACTGCAGATGGTGCTGCTGTCGTGGAGACTCTTCGGGCTGAGCTTGCGCATGCCAAGGAGCAAGCCAGGATAAGCGACGCGGCTGCCGAAAAGGCAGCTAGTGAATTAAAATCTGAACAGGCTACTCATCGCCGAAGTGAGGAGAAAATATCCAATATGGCTCTTGAGCTGAAGGATGCCACTGGCCAATATGAGCTTCTCGAAAGAGAGAACCAAGAAAAAACGGTGGACCTAGAGAAGGCCTTACAGGCGGCAAAGGAAACCCGATCTGAGAACAGAGCAGCTCGGGAGGAGCTCCGGCAAGCCGGCGAGATCGCGGCTGGGAATCCCTTTCTATTGTGAACTAAATTCGGCGATCCAAAGTTTGCCCCTCTTGATCAAATGTGGAGTTCTCTAGACGCGTACTTGGACTTGTCAAAGAGTGCTGCCGATCCGACACAATCTTTCCAAGACCAAGAAGATCATGAAGCGGAAAGACTGTTCTGATCGCAGTTCAGCATGCCAAGGTGTCTGCTGCTGTTGAACGAGCAGATGGCCGAATGGGCAGAGCTCCATAGGTTATCCGGGCTTGCCATGAAGGCTGTCGTGGACCGCTTATGGCCGGAGGAACCAAGTCCGAATAGTTATTTCGGTTTGGTGCAACGATTTGTTTGTGCTGTCCCGCATATCGACGCTATCAAGCGGTCGGCGTGCATAGAGGGTGCGTGGATGGCCCTTTCCCGTGTTAAGACATACTGGGCAAGGATGGAGGCCACCGATATTGCAACACAGGGTCCACCCGGGGGCCAGGACCTGCCACAACACTATTTCGAAGAAGTCTTAGAGGGTTCCAGCTTAATAGAGGCTCAGTGCTCAAAAAATATCATGTTCGAATGATATGTATTCGAATTGTAAAGACAATGCTTTTGATAATAAAGGCTATATTTATACTTTTGCCTGTAAAGTATTTGGATGCCTCATGTGCGTCCGTTTATGTATATATGTATATAACCTGAAAGATTGCAGTCGTCGGCTTCAGCCCCCTCGCGTATAATGCAGGGGTGTTCGGCAAAAACACAGTCACACTTGACCCAACGTCTTGGTCCGTTAAGGAGGTGGTGGTGCGGCGAACGAGGCAATCGGACTATAAAGCTTTAACACTTTCACTTAGCCATATGAGTTTGACGGTGGGGCTACTATATAGCCCCTTGTATGTCCGTGTTTTATCCGAATATGGTGCGTTTACATACGTGACCGGGAAACCGGTCCTTCTTTTATGCGGAGGAGTCGCGAGGATTCTGTTGAGTCATCGAGTGGTTGACCAGTCTCTCGCTTTATCATGACAATCAGTTTTCGGCTTTCTCTACTGAGGTGCTCATCCGGATGAACCAGGGCACAATCACAGTAGTTCTCCCTGTGCCACCTTAGCCGATAGAGCGGAACGTAAGGTAGCAAAACATGGGATCCGGGCAAACCCAACATTTTACCAAAGACATGATTCGGAGGTGATGCATATAAGGCCAAACTCGCGACGTCGAACACTCCCAGAGGTATTCGGACTTTACAATATATACCGGGCTGAATTACAACCCCTAGTAATTAACCCTGGATTTCAAGGTACGGGCGACAATCCGGCGTGAAGAAAGAGAGCCTGTGGTGAGAGGATAGATCCCGAAAACACACAGCCTGCTGCTTTTGTAACTTCTATTTAGGTGTGGCGAATCATAAGTTCGCCGATAATGTCGGTATCCCTCTTGGTCATTTTAAATGCCAGGAGGGTATGAAAGAACAAGAGATAATAAAAAAGGTTTACACAGGGTCTTAATCTAAAAAGAAACCTTTGAACGGGGCCCTGCTGCACATCTGCGCCTTTATCTCCGTTGTGTCGTATCCTTGAGGGGTATAGTATGGTGGCCATGTGAAAAAAAGAAAAAACCAGGTGAAAGAATCTGCTATGACCGTGAGTAAAGTTGGTTTGTTTTAGTGAACCATGAAAATGTAATTTCCTTAGTCCGAATAGGGCCAAGCCGAACTATGGACCTTTTACATGCGGGCAGCCCCCCATCGCCACACAACAATTTTGGTTGTATATTTATAATATATGGGAAGACATGTACAATCTTCTTACAGGTTGTTTTTATGGGGGCATAACCGCTAATCAAGCATAGGTTTATCTGAGCTGCTACACCTAGGTGTGCGCCAAACACGTCTAGCTGTGTCCGCGGTCTTGACGACCGATGAGTTTCCCGGGTTAAAAAGGCCACTTCATGCTTCGGCTGCTAGAGCCGCCACGTATTCTTCTGTACGAAGAGAATGCTCTATGTTTCCGCTGACCGTAATAACGCCACGTGGACCGGGCATCTTGAGTTTAAGGTAAGCATAATGCGAGACTTCATTGAAATGGGCAAAGGACGTTCTTCCGAGTAGTGCGTGATAACCACTTCAGAACAGGGCAATGTCGAAGATTAGCTCTTCACTTCGAAAGTTATCAGGAGAACCGAATACGATGTCCAGTGTTAGAGAGCCCGTGCAGCGGGCCTCTACGCCTGGTATTACTCCTTTAAAGGTAGTGCTGCTTTGGTTGATTTTTGACGGGTCTATCCCCATCTGCGGACAGTGTCCTGATATATCAGACTGAGACTACTGCCGACGTCCATAAGGACTTGGGTGAGATGGTATCCGTTGATTATTGGGTCAAGCACTAAGGCCGCCGAACCCCCATGATGAATACTAGTCGGATGATCCCTGCGATCCAATGTCATCGGACAGGCCGACCATGGGTTGAATTTAGGGGTGACAGGCTCTACAACATATACATCTCGGAGTGCGCGTTTGCACTCCCTCTTTGGGATGTGAGTGACATAAATCATGTTCACTGTTTTGACCTCCGGTGGAAATTTTTTCTGTCCCCCTGTGTTCGGTTGGCGAGATTCGTCCTCGTCTTTGCTTTGCGGTCCCTTCCCCTTGTGTTCGGCGTTGAGATTGCCGGCCTGCTTGAAGACCCAACATTTTCTGTTGGTGTGGTTGGCTGGCTTATCGGGGGTGCCATGAATCTGGCAGGACCTTTCTAGAATTTTATCTAGGCTGGATGCACTTTCTCTGCTACCTTTGAATGGCTTTTTCCGTTCACCAGGTTTAGAGCCCCTGAATCCGGCGTTTACCGCTGTATTTTCTGGGCTATCTTCATTTTTTCGATGTTTGTTTTTATTGCGTCGTGGTTTTCCATTGCCATCCCTGATTTCGGATGTGCCTGGGTCGCTGGTGCTACTATGGGCCAACCAGCTGTCCTCGCGCAAAACCGAGGGTGGTTAGGGCTGCCATTGTCCTTGGCTTTTCTTGGCTGAGGTGTCTGGCAAGCCATTCATCTCGGACACTGTGCTTGAAAGCTGCTAGGGCTTCGGCATCCGGACAGTCGACGATTTGGTTTTTCTTGGTGATAATTCTGTTCCAAAGCTTATGGGCCGACTCTCTGGGCTGTTGGGTTATGTGACTTAGATCATCTGCATCCGTAGGTCGGACATAGGTCCCTTGAAAATTAGCCCTGAAAGCATCCTCGAGCTCCTCCCAGCTTCCGATAGAATTTCTCGGGAGGCTTTTCAGCTAGTGCCGAGCTGGTCCTTTGAGCTTGAGGGGTAAGTATTTGATGGCGTGGAGATTGTCTCCGCGTGCCATATGGATGTGAAGGATAAAGTCTTCAATCCAGACCACAGGGTCTGTCGTTCCGTCGTACGCCTCGATATTTATGGATTTAAACCCTGCTAGAAATTCATGATCCAGCACCTCATCGGTGAAGCACAGGGGGTGCACAGCACCCCTGTATTTAGCTATGTCGTGGCGTGAATCTGACGGTTGTATTGTTTGATGTTGGTTTCGAACTGGTGAACGACCGGCATATTTGGTTTGATGGTCATGATTCCTGCGTAGGAGCTCGTTCTCGAGATCCATAGATGGACCTTATTATGCCAACCCTTTTATCCAGGTGTTCACATAAATCGTGTTGCTGGTCCTGGGTTACTACCTCCCTTTCTTTATGGAGAGGGGGTGCAGATTTGTGTGCGGTGTTATTAGCTGCTCTGTCTCGACCAGGAGGTGGTCGGTCTGGTTGGTCGGCCGTATAGTTATTCAGTGGTATGGGCACTATAGCCTCGTCGTCGAATTCGGGCAGCAGTTTACGTTTGGGATAGCTCTTTGTTTGGCAATTACTGCCGTATTTTTCCTCAGTGTCGAGCACTTCATTCCATCTATCATTGAGCGTATCATGTGCAGCTTTAAGCCATTGCTTCTGCTTCTTCAAGCTCCTTGAAGTGGCGATAAGTCTCTGCTGGAGGCGTTCTCGTTCCACTTGTTTTCCAGGAATGATGAATGCATCATCATCCAGACTATTCTCCTCTTCAGAGACAGGTTGATAAGTGGTGTTTTCAGCATCGCTGTGGTCGAACAGCGGCCCCGGACTGTGTTCACCGTCTCCCTGCTCGTCCTGCTTCATGGTTGGGTCCGCAGTGTCTTCATTGTCATTGGCATCAACCGGGGTGCTATTGTCTCCTGTGCCGGTATTGCTATTTTTACCATGCCGTGGTTGAGATCGGCGCCGCTGACGTTGGTCCTTCGGCTACCTCTCAGGAGGCTTATCCTCAACTGTATCCTTTTTGTCCTCGCCATTGCCTTCTTTGGGTGTGTCCACCATGTAAATGTCATATGACGAGGTGGCTGTCCAGCGCCCTATGGGCGGTGATTCTTGTTCTTCTCCTACATCGTCGTCCATACCGTCGATGTCTTCGGAGTCGAAGTCAAGCATGTCGGTCAAGTCGTCGACAGCGGCTATCAAGTGGGTGGTGGGTGGGCAACAAAGTTCTTCGTCGTCCGCTTCCCACTCAAGCGAGACATAGTTCGGCCAAGAATCTCCTGACAAGGAGAGAGATTTCAGAGTGTTTAACACATCACCCAAGGGCGAGTGTTGGAAGATGTCCATGGAGCTGAACTCCAAGATCGGCGCCCAATCATATTCGACGGGCGTGGATACACGTGGTTCGGAACCTATATTCGTAGATGAGTCCGAGAGTCCGATGACACAGACCTCGTTGGAGGTTGGATCTGTGTTCGGCTCTAGCGCCATTGAGTATGCAGCTTATGTGGCGGGGTCCATCCTCCCGTCCTCGAATGGTGCGATCTGCACCGGATCTAAAGCCAGGGCAGTTGTAGGCGCTGTCTCCTGAGCATGATCCGATGATAGATTTAGGTCATGTTCATCGTAGCTACAGGGCGCGGCTGTCATGGGCTTGAATCTGTCGAAGATCAAGTCTCCGCGGATGTCGGTGGTGTAGTTCAAGCTTCCAAACCTGACCTGATGGCCAGGGGCATAGCTGTCGATCTGCTCTAGATGGCCAAGCGAATTGGCCCGCAGTGCGAAGCCGCCGAATACAAAGATCTGTCCGGGGAGAAAAATCTCACCCTGGATTGCGTCGTTGTAGATGATAGAAGGAGCCATCAAGCCTTATGGTGACGACACAGTGGAATTCTCAATGAAAGCACCAATGTCAGTGTCAAAACCGGCGAATCTCGGGTGGGGGGTCCCGAACTGTGCGTCTAAGGTTAATGGTAATAGGAGGCAGGGGACACCATGTTTACCCAGGTTTGGGCCCTCTCTATGGAGGTAATACCCTACTTCCTGCTTGATTGATCTTGATGATATGAGTACTACAAGAGTTGATCTACCACGAGATCGTAGAGGCTAACCCTAGAAGCTAGCCTATGATTATGATTGTTCTTGTCCTATGGACTAAACCCTCCGGTTTATATAGACACCGGAGGGGGCTAGGGTTACACAGAGTCGGTTACAGAGAAGGGAATGTACATATCCGAATCCCAAGCTTGCCATCCACGCAAAGGAGACTCCCACCCAGACACGGGACAAAGTCTTCTATCTTGTATCTTCATAGTCCAACAGTCCGACTAAAGTATATAGTCCGGCTATCCGAGGACCCCTTAATCCAGGACTCCCTTAGTGACCGACACGTGGCATCCATCGTAAGAAACACTGTTAAGCTATTGGGTCCGGTTTTGGATCTGATAACCCGTTAACAGCCCGGACCAATGGGGATTTTCCACGTGTAAAATCATCATTGGCCGGAGGAAACACGTGCTGCCTCACCGTTGGGACAGATGTCATCCACTCATTGGACAGGAGGCGCCTATGATAGGTCGACATGTGGCACGGGCCAACAGTGGCCCATTCCGGTGAAAAAGGCCGGCCAGTAAAAATTGGCAGGCGGGCCCATACAAGGCCTACTTGTGTCAGGTCCATTTAAGCCCATGGCCCATACGAGATGTGCCAATTCGGCCCATCAATGGCCCATTAAAGATTTGACACCATTGCAGCCCATTGTCGGTTCGAGCCCGTTTACAGCCCGCTATATATTTGGGCTCAGTATCGGCCTGATGTGATTTCAGCCTGTTAACGACCCATTCAAGGGATGGGCCAATTTTCATGTTGTACATCTTTCGGCCTTTTAGCGACCCATTTAAGTGTTGGGCTAATTTCCGACCCGGTGTGTCTTTGAGCCTGTTGACGGTCCATAAATCAGTTGGGCCATTTGTAGTCAAACCTGAGTTTTGGTCTTTTAGCAACCCATTTAAGTGTTGGGCCAATTCCCGGCCCTGTGTGTCTTTCAGCCTGTTGACGGCCCATAAATGAGTTGGACCATTTGTAGTCGGACCTGCGTTTTTGCCTTTTAATGGCCCATGCCCTTCATGGTCCAATGCCAGCCCGGTTTCTCTTTCGGCCTGCTAAAGGCCCATAACACAGTTGGGCCATTTAAAATACGACCTGACTTTCGGCCTCTTAGCGGCCCATGATCTTCATGGTCCAGTACCAGCCCGCTGTCTCTTTCGGCCTGCTAAAGGCCCACAGTATAGTTGGGCCATATGTAGCCTGACCTTAGTAACAACCCATGAAATCAAATGGGCCCACCTGTTGCGCTCTTTGATGTCGGCCTGTTAACGACCTAGGAGGTAAGAGGGCCGACCATTAACTTTTGGCCTGGTAACGGCCCATTAAATTGATGGGCCCACTAAAGTTCATACATGTCTTTAGGCCAAATTAGATAATTTGAGCCCATTACGACGAGCAATTATGCACAGGACCAAAACCAATCAAGCAAAGGTATGACATACAAGGAAAAATGTTGCACATCAAGCATATATTACAGGAAATCACATCCACTGGGCAATCAAAGATTGATGCCAGTGCAAATAAATGAACGGAACCTAATGATCTACAATGTCACAATTTGCAACCTCAGCATGGATGACACCCATAAGCATGTGGGCAAGTTCTTGCTGCTTTGCTACTCTCTCTCTGAAAACATTGATCAGTTGTTGTTGCGCATGAATCTGCACCTATGATTCCTCCACCATTTCCATCATTGCTTCAACCATTAATTGGTTCACAAACATACATTTTTTCCGTTGCATTCCAGGTAGAGGAAACTGAATAGATTCAGATGGCGATTTTGGCAGGCATGTATTATTGATAGTGGAGAGTGTCTCGACCACTGCATCATAACATAAATTAGGAGGGGAACCAAACAGATTAATCATGAGTTATTGTCATATTACCTGGCCTAAATTTATTGGAAAGAAACAATGGGGTTGCCTTGCTGTTTTCAGAGTTTGTCTTCTTATCTTCAGCACCCTGTACCAAATTAACACACTAGCATTGATATCATTGGCCAAGTTAGATAATAGGAAAGCAACATGGACACAACGAACATTTGGGCAACTAGCCTACACCAAATTAACACAATATGGCACAAGTATCGTCAGCCAAGTAAGGTAATACAAAAGCAACATTGACACAATGAATGAATGAGCAACCAGAGCAGCACTACAATTCAGTAATGTGCATGATATGAGATAGTACACTCATGCAGCTTAGTATGCAAAACTACTAGGCATTTTTCCTTACAAAAATCAACATTGGCGCCTTTAACATTTTGCTACAACTAATTTTAGATCGGATAAAGGTTGGATTCACGCCGATTAACAAAATACATGCTGATGTAAAAATATAGTGATATGCAACAGGTACTTACATCAGCATTGGAGCATAGAGAATTCCCGCAAGATATTTTCCTCAAATACAATCCCAATGGAAGAAGTCTTCTATCATTTAACCTTATTTTCTAAAAGAGAGATGGGTAAGAAACATGTGAAAAATATGATCAGAATGTTATAAAATTTCATGATGCGAGGATATGCACAGGCTTCTTAGAATGGAGTTGACATTCTTTTGCTGGACTGGAGCAGACTAGTACTTTGGCCACTGGAATCTGCTTATTATCAGTGGGAGTTGGGTTTCTCTATGCTGGAGCAGTATCTATGAAAAATGGAGTTGGTTTATTATTGCTACCTCTTGAGCACTGCGTTGGATTTCCCCGAAGAGGAGAGGATGATGCAGTAAAGTAGCGTAAGTATTTCCCTCAGTTTTTGAGAACCAAGGTATCAATCCAGTAGGAGACCACGCACAAGTCCCTCGTACTTACACAAAACGATAGCAGCTCGCAACCAACGCTTAGGGGTTGTCAATCGCTTCACGGTCACTTATGAGAGTGAGATCTGATAGAGATAATATTTTTGGTATTTTTGATAGATAGATGCAAAGTAAAAAGTAAAAGGCAAAGTAAAAACAAAGTAAGTAAATAAAGTAATGGAGATTGATATGATAAGAATAGACCCGGGGCCATAGGTTTCACTAGTGGCTTCTCTCAAGAGCATAAGTATTCTAAGGTGGGTGAACAAATTACTGTTGAGCAATTGATAGAAAAGCGAATAATTATGAGATTATCTAGGTATGATCATGTATATAGGCATCACATCCAAAACAAGTAGATCGAAACGATTCTGCATCTACTACTATTACTCCACTCATCGACCGCTATCCAGCATGCATCTAGAGTATTAAGTAAAACAGAGTAATGCTTTAAGCAAGATGACATGATGTAGAGGGATAAATTCATGCAATACGATAAAAAAACATCTTGTTATCCTCGATGGCAACAATACAATACGTGCCTTGCAACTCTTTTTGTCACTGAGTAAGGACACCGCAAGATTGAACCCAAAGCTAAACACTTCTCCCATTGCAAGAACTATCAATCTAGTTGGCCAAACCAAACGGATAATTCGAAGAGACTTGTAAAGATAACTCAATCATACATAAAAGAATTCAAAGAAGAATCAAATATTGTTCATAGATAAGCTGGATCATAAACCCTCCATGGTGTTGATGTAGAAGCCCTCCATGGTAGATGCCCTCTCCAGCGGAGCTCCGGAAAAGGCCCCAAGATGGGATCTCGCAGATACAGAAGGTTGCGGCGATGGAATTAGGTTTTTGGCTCCATATCTGATCTGACGGGGGTACATAAGTATATATAGGAGGAAGGAGTATGTCAGTGGAGCAACAGGGGGCCCACGAGGCAGGGGGCGCCCCCAGGGGGGTGCCCTCCACCCTCGTGACTGCCTCTGGCACTTCTTGGAGTAGGGTCCAAGTCTCCTGGATCACGTTCGGTGAGAAAATCACGTTCCCGAAGGTTTTATTCCATTTGGACTCCGTTTGATATTCTGTTTCTTTGAAATACTGAAATAGGCAAAAAAACAGCAATTCTGGGCTGGGCCTCCGGTTAATAGGTTAGTCCCAAAAATAATATGAAAGTGGAAAATAAAGCCCAATATAGTCCAAAACAGTAGACAAAGTAGCATAGAGTAATCAAAAATTATAGATACGTTGGAGATGTATCAAGCATCCCTAAGCTTAATTCTTGCTCGTCCTCGAGTAGGTAAATGAGAAAAAAGAATTTTTGATGCGGAGTGATACTTTGGCATAATTTCAATGTAAATCTTCTTAATTGTGACATGAATATTCAGATCCAAAAGATTCAAGACAACATTTCATATTAACATAAAAATAAAAATACTTCAAGCATACTAATCAAAGCAATCATGTCTTCTCAAAATAGCATGGTTAAGGAAAGTTATCCCTACAAAATCATATAGTCTGACTATGCTCTATCTTCATCACACAAAGTATTTAATCATGCACAACCCCGATGACGAGCCAAGCAATTGTTTCATACTTTATTAATCTCAAAACTTTTTCAACTTTCACGCAATACATGAGCGTGAGCCATGGACATAGCACTATAGGTGGAATAGAATGGTGGTTGTGGAGAAGACAAAAAGGAGAAGATAGTCTCACATCAACTAGGCGTATCAACGGGCTATGGAGATGCCCATCAATAGATATCAATGTGAGTGAGTAGGGATTGCCATGCAACGGATGCACTAGAGCTATAAGTATATGAAAGCTCAACAAAAGAAACTAAGTGGGTGTGTATCCAACTTGCTTGCTCAAGAAGACCTAGGGCACTTTTGAGGAAGCCCATAATTGGAATATACAAGCCAAGTTCTATAATGAAAAATTCCCACTAGTATATGAAAGTGATAACATATGAGACTCTCTGTCATGAAAATCATGGTGCTTATTTTGAAGCACAAGTGTGGAAAAAGGATAGTAGCATTGTCCCTTCTCTCTTTTTCTCTCATTATTTCTTTTTTTTCTTTTCTTTTTTTTCTTTTGGTGGGCTTCTTTGGCCTCTTTTTTTTATTTGGGCTTCTTTGGCCTCTTTTATTTTTCATGAAGTCCGGAGTCTCATCCCGACTTATGGGGGAATCATAGTCTCCATCATTCTTTCCTCACTGGGACAATGCTCTAATAATGATGATCATCACACTCTTATTTTTCTTACAACTCACCAATTACAACTCGATACTTAGAACAAGATATGACTCTATATGAATGCCTCTGGCGGTGTACTGGGATATGCAATGAATCAAGAGCGGCATGTATGAAAATTATGAAGATGGCCTTGCCACAAATACAATGTCAACTACATGTTCATGCAAAGAGCAATATGACAAAAGTAATGTGTGTCATATGAACGAAACAGTGGAGAGTTGCATGGCAATATATCTCGGAATGGCTATGGAAATGCCATAATAGGTAGGTATGGTGGCTGTTTTGAGGAAGGTATATGGTGGGTGTATGATACCGGCGAAAAGTGCGCGGTATTAGAGAGGCTAGCAATGGCGGAAAGGTGAGAGTGCGTATAATCCATGTACTCAACAATAATCAAAAGAACTCATGCACTTATTGCAAAATTTTAGAAGTCATCAAAAACCAAAGCATTAAACGCATACTCCTAGTGGGATAGATTGGTAGGAAAAGACCATCGCTCGTCCCCGACTGCCACTCATAAGGAAGAAAATCAATAAATAAAATTGTGCTCCGACTTCATCACAAGCGGTTCACCATACGTGCATGCTACGGGAATCACAAACTTCAACGCAAGCATTCTTTAAATTCATAATTACCCCTACTAGCATTGCTTTAATATTATCACCTCCATATCTCAAAACAATTATCAAGCATCAAACTTATCTTAGTATTCAACGCACTCAAAAGAAAGTTTCACAAATCTTGAATACCAAGTATATTAACTTTAAGAAAATTACCATGCTATTAACAACTCTCAAAATAATCTAAGTGAAGCATGAGAGATCAATAGTTTCTTTAAAACAAATCCACCACCGTGCTCTTAAATATCTAAGTGAAGCACTAGAGCAAAAATTATTACGCTCAAAAGATATAAGTGAAGCACTATGAGCAAAACTATCAAGCTCAAAAGATATAAGTGAAGCACATAGAGTATTCTAGCAAATTCCAAATCATGTATGGCTCTCTCAAAAGGTGTGTACAGCAAGGACGATTGTGGCAAACTAACAAGCAAAGACACAAATAATAAAGATGCTCCAAGCAAAACACATATCATGTAGTGAATAAAAATATAGCTCCAAGTAAATTACCGATGGAAGTAGATGAAAGAGGGGATGCCTTCCGGGGCATCCCCAAGCTTTGACTTTTTGGTGTCCTTGGATTATCTTGGGTGTGCCATGGGCATCCCCAAGCTTAGGCTCTTGCCACTCTTTGTTCCATAATCCATCAAAAGAATTCACCCAAAACTTGAAAACTTCACAACACAGAACTCAATAGAAATCTCGTGAGCTCCGTTAGTGAAAGAAAACAAAAGACTACTTCAAGGTACTGTAATAAACTCATTCTTTATTTATATTGGTGTTAAACCTACTGTATTCCAACTTCCTTATGGTTTATAAACTAATTTATTAGCCATAGATGCATTGAAATAAGCAAACAACACACGAAAAACAGAATCTGTCAAAAATAGAACAGTCTGTAGAAATCTGTAACTAACACAAACTTCTGGAACTCTAAAAACTTCTACCAAATAGGACGTACTGAAAATTTTGTTTATTGATCATCAGAAAAACGAATCAATGCAAAAGCACGTTCCTGTGATTTATTGATTTTTTTTTCTCGTGAGCGCAAAGTTTCTGTTTTATCAGCAGAATCAAATCAACTATCATCATAGCTTATCCTATAGGTTCTACTTGGCACAAACACTAATTAAAACATAAAACCACATCTAAACGGAAAGCAGAAACAAAATTTAGCACTAAACAGGAACAAAAACAAAGAACACAAAATAAAATTGGGTTGCCTCCCAACAAGCGCTATCGTTTAACGCCCCTAGCTAGGCATAAAAGCGAAGATAGATCTAAGTTTTGCCATCTTTGGTAGGCAATCCATAAGTGGCTCTCATGATAGATTCATATGGTAATTTTATTTTATTTCTAAGGAAGTGTTCTGTACCCTTTCTCAAGGGAAATTGGAATCTAATATTCCCTTCATGTCAATAATCGCACCAATCGTTCTAAGGAATGGTTTACCAAGAATAATAGGACATGAAGGATTGCAATCTATATCAAGAACGATAAAATCTACGGGCACATAATTCCTATTGGCAACAATAAGAACATCATTAATTCTTCCCATAGGATTTTTAATAGTGGAATCCGCAAGATACAAATTTAGAGAGCAACCTTCAAAGTCACGGAAATCTAGCAAATCACACAAAGTTTTGGGAATAGTGGAGACACTAGCACCCAAATCACACAAGGCATGAAACTCATAATCTTTAATTTTAATTTTGATAGTAGGTTCCACTCATCATAGAGATTTCTAGGGATAGAAACTTTCAACTCAAGTTTTTCTGCATAAGATTGCATCAAGGCATCAACAATGTGTTCGGTAAAGGCCTTATTTTCACTGTAAGCATGAGGAGAATCTAGCACGGATTGCAACAAGGAAATACAACCAATCAAAGAGCAATTTTCATAATTAAATTCCTTGAGATCCAAAATAGTGGGTTTAGCAACATCAAGATTTCTATTTCTTTCAATCCAACTTTCATCAATTTCATCATCGAGATCTAGAAACTCAGAATTCTTAGGACGCCTTCTAGGTAAAGGAAGATCATATTCAGTTTCATCAAGATTCATATTGCAAAACAAGGATTTAATAGGGGACACATCAATAACTTTTAGATATTCATCTTGATTTTCATAAGAATCGGGTTTAGCGGCCATCTTATTAACTAAGGTAGCTTGCATATCCGAGATTTCAGCTGTCATTTTTTCGAGACGAGTAATTTGAGCTCTTATAGCATTGAATTCTTTAGACATATCATCAAGTTCTTTATTCATAAAACTCAAAAAACCTTTTTGTTCCTTAAGCTCGTTTCTAAAGAAATTATTATGCTCAAATTGCAAAACCTTAAACTTTCTGACATTACTTTCAATCTCTTCTAGCCTTTTAAGGTGAAGGTCACCAAATTTAAGGAGAGCCATTGCGACAAGTAAGCAGACTAACACACGAGCAAACAAAGAGGCAAATGAGAAAAGGGCAAAAGAGAAGGAGAGGAGGAGGATTGGGAAAGAGAGGGCGAATACAACGACAAGGGTGAAGTGGGGGAGAGGAAAACAAGAGGCAAATAATGTAATGCGAGAGATAGGGATTGTGATGGGTACTTGGTATAGTTGACTTTCGCATGAACTCCCCGGCAACGGCGCCAGGAATTCTTCTTGCTACCTCTTGAGCACTGTGTTGGACTTCCCCGAAGAGGAGAGGATGATGTAGTAAAGTAGCGTAAGTATTTCCCTCAGTTTTTGAGAACCAAGGTATCAATCAAGTAGGAGACCACACACAAGTCCCTTGTACCTACACAAAACGATAGCAACTCGCAACCAACGCTTAGGGGTTGTCAATCCCTTCACGGTCACTTACGAGAGTGAGATCTGATATAGATAATATTTTTGGTATTTTTGATAGATAGATGCAAAGTAAAAAGTAAAAGGCAAAGTAAAACCAAAGTAAGTAAATAAAGTAATGGAGATTGATATGATAAGAATAGACCCGGGGGCCATAGGTTTCACTAGTGGCTTCTCTCAAGAGCATAAGTATTCTACGGTGGGTGAACAAATTACTGTTGAGCAATTGATAGAAAAGCGAATAATTATGAGATTATCTAGGTATGATCATGTATATAGGCATCACGTCCAAAACAAGTAGATCGGAACGATTCTGCATCTACTACTATTACTCCACTCGTCGACCGCTATCCACCTTGCATCTAGATTATTAAGTAAAACAGAGTAACGCTTTAAGCAAGATGACATGATGTAGAGGGATAAATTCATGCAATATGATAAAAAAACCATCTTGTTATCCTTGATGGCAACAATACAATACGTTCCTTGCAACTCTTTCTGTCACTGAGTAAGGACACCGCAAGATTGAACCCAAAGCTAAACACTTCTCCCATTGCAAGAACTACCAATCTAGTTGGCCAAACCAAACGTCTAATTCGAAGAGACTTGTAAAGATAACTCAATCATACATAAAAGAATTCAGAGAAGAATCAAATATTGTTCATAGATAAGCTGGATCATAAACCCACAATTCATCGGTCTCAACAAACACACCGCAAAAAGAAGATTACATCAAATAGATCTCCACAAGAGAGGGGAGAACATTGTATTGAGATCCAAAAAGAGAGAAGAAGCCATCTAGCTAATAACTATGGACCCGAAGGTCTGAAGTAAACTACTCATACTTCATCGGAGAGGCTATGGTGTTGATGTAGAAGCCCTCCGTGGTAGATGCCCTCTCTGGCGGAGCTCCGGAACAGGCCCCAAGATGGGATCTCGCGGATACAGAAGGTTGCGGCGGTGGAATTAGGTTTTTGGGTACGTAGGTATATATAGGAGGAAGGAGTACGTCAGTGGAGCAACAGGGGGCCCACGAGGCAGGGGGCGCGCCCAGGGGGGCGCCCTCCACCCTCGTGACCGCCTCTGGCACTTCTTGGAGTAGGGTCCAAGTCTCCTGGATCACGTTCGGTGAGAAAATCACGTTCCCGAAGGTTTTATTCCGTTTGGACTCCGTTTGATATTCTGTTTCTTCGAAATACTAAAATAGGCAAAAACAACAATTCTGGGCTGGGCCTCCGGTTAATAGGTTAGTCCCAAAAATAATATGAAAGTGGAAAATAAAGCCCAATATAGTCCAAAACAGTAGACAAAGTAGCATGGAGTAATCAAAAATTATGGATATGTTGGAGACGTATCAATTATCTCCTGGTGTTTGGATCTTTTGCAAAGACCTGGTTTGTAACCCTTCAGGTTCTAACATAGCCGTCTTCCCCTTGCATGCCTTATATAGAAGAATCGTGCTTCAATTATAAAACATGCTACAGCAGAGATGGAATAGGTACTGAAGAATATAAAGGCTTGACATATTGACATGTATTCCCTCCGTCCGGAAATAAATGGATGGGTCTAGGCGTATTTCAGTTCTAGATACATCCAGTTTTATCCATTTCTGCGACATGTAATCCGACGAAGGGAGTATGATGTAAGAGCTAGGGATACGACAGGACAACACAGTAAAAAACACTAAAAACCCACTATAGAACCAAAGTATTCAAACCCACTGATATGAGATAGTACAGTCATGCAACTCAGGATGCAAAACTACCAGGCAATTTTCCTTACAAAAATCAACATTGTGGCCTTTAATCATACATTTTGCTACAACTAAATTTAGATCAGATAAAGGTTGGATTCACACTGATTAACAAAATACATGCTGATGTAAAAATATAGTGATATACAATAGGTACTTACAACTGCATTGGAGCACAGAGAATTCCTGCAAGAATCTTTCCTCGCAGACGATGCTAGTGCAGAAATTCTTCTATCTGTTAAGCTTATTTTCTAAAAGAGAGATGGGTAAGAAACATGTAGAAAATATGATCAGCATGCTATAAAATTTCATGATGCAAGGTGCGCACACGCTTCTTAGAATGGAATTGACATATTTTTGCTGGACTGGAGCGGACTAGTTCTTTGGCCACTGGAATCTGCTTATTATTAGTAGGAGTTGGGTTTCTCTGTGTTGGAGCGGTATCTATAAAAACTGGAGTTGGTTTACTATCTCATGGCATTTGGATCTTTTGCAATGACCTTGTTTGTAACCCTTCAGATTCTAACATAGTCGTCTTCCCCTTGCATGCCTTGTATAGAAGAATGGTGCTTCAATTATAAAACATGCTACAACAGAGAGATGGAATAGATAATGAAGAATAGAAAGGCATGACATGTTGACATGTATTCCCTCCATCCGGAAAAAAATGGATGAGTCTAGGCGTATTTCAGTTCTAGATACATCCTTTTTTATCCATTTCGGCAACATGTAATCTGGACGGAGGGAGTATGGTGTAAGAGCTAGGGATACGACGGGACAACACAATAAAAAACACTAGTTGAATGTAAAACTGTATGCTAGCGGAATACGTACAGAAAAAACTAAGGCAACATACACGTGTATGATTGGGAAACTGAGATTGCATTGCAACAGACCACTAGAACAACACTTCAATGTAAAAAACATGGTATGGTAGAAATATGAAGTACATACCGATGAATAACAATGCATAAGATATTCAGAAGCATGATGTCCAAATTAAGTAGATCGCATTGCGATAGAGTAGAATGATAGTACTTGAATTTGAAAACATGTTATCATGAATGGAATAGGTACTGAAAAATAGGAAGGCATGACATATTTACATCCATGATCAGCATGCTAAGCACATGGCATTGCAACAGAGTAGATACACTCCAGGACATTATATGCATGTTGTACCCATATCACGGGCCAAGTTAGAGCAACGACCTTGTGGGGTGAAGAGGATTCATCATCTTTCTGCAAGTCTTCTGAAGAACTGCCTTTACATGTTCCATCATATTGGGTATCATTGACATCAAGTTTATTGGCTTTTACATTGCTCCATGAGGTTCTTGTGGATATATCAGTGTGTGAAATTATATCTGACATGCATGGAAGACAACTAGTAGTTAGATTTATGTAATGAGTGCTTGTAGGAGACGGCATAAATAGTAGGGCCGGGGTTAATTAGCAGCAATAGGTCTCAAAAACCAAAGGGAGAACACAGATGAAAGCTACAAAATATGTATCGTTTGTACTCAAGATTAACTAGATGGCACACAAAAGTATTAAAGAACAACATAGGTAATACTAGAAGTGGTATAATACTATAATCACCAGCCTGTAGGATAGCATTGGCTGATGGATGATAACTATGGAATAGATTTACCTAAAGAACAAGTCTCTTAGCTGAACTATGGAACACCATTAACTCCAGAACAAGACCCGTAAGAGATCAGCATGAATATACAGTGAAATGTGATAATCTATTTTCCATGCTTAGATGAATAACAAAGCCATAAATGTTGCACACAAGTAAGATGAGGGTACAACCTATCTGGCCGCCATCCATAGGAGTGAGCATCATGTGCTGACTGGTCAATGGCCCTGCAGTTGTTGTGGTTGTCCATGTTAGGCACGCACATTTGATGCAAGGAACTGTTGAGTGGGGACTATAGCTCCCTTCTGGTGTATGCTTCCCTTGTTGGAGCAGCTGCGGTGAGTCGGAAGACGGTGTGGCGGAAGATGCAAAAAACGCATAATGTTAAGAACAACACATCTCTTTGATCTAAAGAAATACCCTAAGAGATCAACAACAAGGTACGAGAGTGGTCACATGTCTGTTGACTGAAGACTAAATAGGGGTCACACGATTTTATTTTATTTCGGTACTGTATGATCTACGTCGGATGGCTTGATGGTCGTCTTGTGCCTCCCGGCTGACACTGTTCGGGATCTTCTCCAAAGAGCCAGCGACCAACAGCAGAGCAGCCTACCTCTGTCGTCCGTGGCCCCGACCAAAACCGCTGCTCGCCCCACCGCACTGCCATGGTTGTGCCGCCCCCGGGCCAATCCACAAAGACTCGCCGTCATCCAGATCTGACGGAGGCATTGCCTTCAACCCACGCAACTCTAAGATA
Organism: Triticum dicoccoides; assembly: GCF_002162155.2. Lineage (NCBI taxonomy): Eukaryota > Viridiplantae > Streptophyta > Magnoliopsida > Poales > Poaceae > Triticum > Triticum dicoccoides. The sequence goes on along the minus strand of NC_041391.1, from coordinate 658,359,726 downwards.
GCCATCTAAGCGCTGCTTTTGTGGTGAACTTGCGGGCCCGCACCCTTATGTTAGAAACCAGCCAACCGGTAGCCTAGGAGCTCCGCCGCTGCGAGGGGTGCTGCTTCCTATTGGGAATCAATTGGCCCAGAAAAATTCAGACAACTGACGCCTAAATAAAGTGATTTGAGATGAGGGTGCGACCTATCTGGCGGCATGGTGAAGTTGGTAGCTCCAGCTGCCGAGTCGGTGAGGCCAGCGCGGTTGCGGTGGCGACCGGTGGCAGGGAAGCAGAGATGTCGCGACGGTCGGCGGCTACGGGGAAGCAGCGCCGGGACTCTGGACGGATCTGAAGTTGGAGCCACTCCGGCGCCGTGAACAACGGCGGGGGTGAATCAGCTCCAGTACGGTTCGTGCGGCCATCGTCGAGGCAGCTCCAGCAGCACGGAGTAAGAGGCACACGGCCCAGTGCACGACGGTAAATGGACAGCGTCTCCGATATTAGGGAGGAAGGCGGCTGTGAAATTGGTGCGGTGGGGGCGCCATGGAGGAGGGGCTGAGGTTTCACGGATAGAGAGAAGGGAGCTTCCGGGGAGAAGGTAATTTGGCGCCCAGGAGGTATGAATGGGGAGTGAATTGGGAGGGGGTGGAACCATGTCTTGCGGACGCATTTGTCTGAAATGTGTGTGTGTGGGGGGGAGGGGGGAGTTACAGTTCTACCCCTGCCTTTAGGCTTCTCAGCTTGGGTCTATGTACTGAGGGTCGGGGATAATAGAGTAACTTTGCTTCTCCCCAAATAGTGGGCGGGAGCGATTTCGGGCGAGGAGGGCGTGTTTTGAAATATAGTGGGCGCGAGCAATTTCGGGCGAGGAGAGCGTGTTTTGAAATAGTGGGTATTTCGGGCGAGGAGAGGGTGTTTTGCCGACCATGGTTTATGAATTATTCGGCACATGTCATTTTGGCCGAGGAGAAGGCGCGCTTGGATGAAGTTACGAACCTACCCTCGATGTACAACGTGCCAATTGATGCGTGTCCCACATAGGCCGGTAATTTCGCGTCTCCCATTTATTTTCTCGGGCGAATTCCACCGAGCAGAGGGTGTTTAATGGTTCGTTCAAATTTTGGGAGAACAAGCATCCACGTCTACCTTACCAAGTCGATTCGAATCAAATTTTGAAATATTAGCTTGCCACTTCTTTTTTAGATGGAGAGATGATGCTCGGGAGTAATGTGTTTTTACATGCTCGTTGCTAGCGATTTACTATCTGACAAATTGTTGACCCACTTAAAAACGGGAATGAAACCCAAAAATAAATATCTCGATTCAATGAAATAGCTCGTTCACCAGGTCAAAATAGTGAACTAAATCCAAAATTGAACACCTCAATTGAGTAGCATGTTGTACAGTATTATAGTACTCCATGAACATGTTGAAAGTCAAATTAATGAACTTGTTTGATATACGCATATCTCCGTTCATGTGTGGATTGCAGACAACATGTTCTCCAATTTAAATATTTGAATGCAATTTTATATCGAAACATGGTTTATATCAGTCTTTGATGCATAAAACATGACCTTCCCCTCTCCCAGACTCTTGCTCTCTCTCTCTCTCTCTCTCTCTCTCTCTCTCTCTCTCTCTCTCTCTCTCTCTCTCTCTCTCTCTCTCTCTCTCTCTCCGACAATCTTCAATTCTGTTGCATGCATCCAACACATAAACCTTGTTGGTCCCTCTCCCTCTCTCTCCATCTCTCTCCATCTCTCTCTCTCTCTCTCTTTGTGTGGGGGGGGGGTCTTTGTAGTCCGCATGCATATATACTCCATCTATAGGTCTCTCTCACACACTATGTACGATTCTCTAGTCCAAGCTAGATATCTTGGGTGCACTCATCGTATGCACACAAATTCCTTGGCTCATTGCTCGTAACTCTCTACGCACCACTCTGTCATCTCAGAGCTCTTCCCTCTCTCTCTCAAACTCTCCATCTACCTGGGATCACACATACACATGCATATCTCACTCGCACTCGATAGACTCATCTAAAACTCTATCTCTCTCCCTCGTTCTCTCTCCATCTCACAAGCACACACACAATCTCATGCCTAGCTAGTGAACTATGATGGTCTCTCACTCAACTGAAGGCACACGCAGCCCCCTATATGTATATGACTAGCTAATCTTAGTCTCCATCACAAACATGTGCGTGGTCTATCTCAATTTCTCTCGGGGCAGCTTTTTCTACCGAGCACGCACTGATACGTCTCCAACGTATCTATAATTTTTGATTGTTCCATGCTATTATATTATCTGTTTTGAATGATTATGGGCTTTATTATACACTTTTATATTACTTTTGGGACTAACCTATTAACCAGAGGCCCAACCCATATTGCTGTTTTATTGCCTATTTCAGTATCTCGAAGAAAAGGAATATCAAACGGAGTCCAAACGGAATGAAACCTTCGGCATCGTGATTTTTTGGAAGATTATCATCCTGGAGGCTTGGAGAGGAAGTCAGAAGATCCTCGAGGAGCCCACGAGATAGGAGGGCGCCCCCCTATAGGGCGCGCCCCCTATCTCGTGGACCCCTCGAGCACCCACCCCCCCCCCGACCGACTTCTTTCGCCTATATAGTCCCACGTACCCTAAAAACATCCACGGAGAAGATAGATCGGGAGTTACGCCGCCGCAAACCTCTGTAGCCACCAAAAACCTCTCGGGAGCCCTTCCCGGTACCCTGCCAGAGGAGGGTCCATCACCGGTGGCCATCTTCATCATCCCGGCGCTCTCCATGACGAGGAGGGAGTAGTTCACCCTCGGGGCTGAGGGTATGTACCAGTAGCTATGTGTTTGATCTCCCACTCCCGTGTTCTCTCTCGTGTTCCCTCTATGGCACGATCTTGATATATCCCGAGCTTTGCTATTATAGTTGGATCTTATGATGTTTCTCCCCCTCTACTCTCTTGTGATGAATTGAGTTTCACCTTTGAAGTTATCTTATCGGATTGAGTCTTTTATGAGAACACTTGATGTATGTTTTGCCGTGCTTATCTGTGGTGACAATGGGATATCATGTGCCTCTTGATGTATGTTTTGGTGACCAACTTGTGGGTTCCGCCCATGAACCTATGCATAGGGGTTGGCACACGTTCTTGACTCTCCAATAGAAACTTTGGGGGCACTCTTTGAAGTACTTTGTGTTGGTTGAATAGATGAATCTGAGATTGTGTGATGCATATCGTATAGTCATGCCCACAGATACTTGAGGTGACAATGGAGTATCTAGGTGACATTAGGGTTTTGGTTGATTTGTGTCTTAAGGTGTTATTCTAGTACGAACTCTTTTATAGATTGATCCGAAAGAATAACTATGAGGTGGTTTCGTACCCTACCATAATCTCTTCATTCGTTCTCTGCTATTAGTGTCTTTGGAGTGACTCTTTGTTGCATGTTGAGGGCTTGTTATATGATCTATCTATGTTATTATTGTTGAGAGAACTTGCACTAGTGAAAGTATGAACCCTAGGCCTTGTTTCCTATCATTGCAATACCATTTACGCTCACTTTTACCACTTGTTACCTTGCTGTTTTTATAATTTCAGATTACAAATACCTTTATCTACCATCTATTTTGCACTTGTATCACCATCTCTTCGCCGAACTAGTGCACCTATACAATTTACCATTGTATTGGGTGTGTTGGGGACACAAGAGACTCTTTCTTATTTGGTTGCAGGGTTGTTTGAGAGAGACCATCTTCATCCTACGCCTCCTACGGATTGATAAGCCTTAGGTCATCCACTTGAGGGAAATTTTCTACTGTCCTACAAACCTATGCACTTGCAGGCCCAACAACGTCTACAAGAAGAAGGTTGTGTAGTAGACATCAAGCTCTTTTCTGGCGCCGTTGTTGGGGAGGCTAGGTAAAGGGTACTCACACTCCGTCAACTAAGCTTTTTTTTAGCGTGGTGAGTGCTTGAAGGTATATCTTTAGATCTTGCAATCGAATCTTTTTGTTTATTGTTTTATCACTAGTTTAGTTTATAAAAGAAAACTACAAAAAAATGGAGTTAAGTTTGTCTCGTACGCTTCATCTTTTTAATATCTTTCGTGAGTATGATGGAAAGGATAATTGTGCTCAAGTACTAGAAGAAGAATTACATAGAACTCTTGGCATGAAATATGTGAATGATGAGCATGATTGCAATGTTGTTAGTATGAATTCCTTGAATATCCATGATGCTAATGATATGCAAAGCCACAAGCTTGGGGAAGCTATGTTTGATGAATATGATATTTTTTGTCCCCCAAGTTTTGATGAGAATATTTATTATGATGAAAGCATGCCTCCTATTTATGATGATTGAGGGAGTCCTAGATTAGGGGGTGTCCGGATGACCGGACTATGACCTTTGGCCGGACTCCTGGACTATGAAGATATAAGATTGAAGACTTCGTCCCGTGTCCGGATGGGACTTTCCTTGGCGTGGAAGGCAAGCTTGGCGATACGGATATGTAGATCTCCTCCCATTGTAACCGACTCTGTGTAACCCTAGCCCTCTCCGGTGTCTATATAAACCAGAGGGTTTTAGTCCATAGGACGAACAACAATCATACCATAGGCTAGCTTCTAGGGTATAGCCTTTCTGATCTCGTGGTAGATCTACTCTTGTACTACCCATATCATCAATATTAATCAAGCAGGAGTAGGGTTTTACCTCCATCGAGAGGGCCCGAACCTGGGTAAAAACATCGTGTCCCTTGTCTCCTGTTACCATCCGACTAGACGCACAGTTCGGGACCCCCTACCCGAGATCCGCCGGTTTTGACACCGACATTGGTGCTTTCATTGAGAGTTCCTCTGTGTCGTCATCTTTAGGCCCGATGGCTCCTCCGATCATCAACAACGATGCGGTCCAGGGTGAGACTTTTTCACCCCGGACAGATCTTCGTATTCGGCGGCTTTGCACTACGGGCCAATTCGCTTGGCCATCTGGAGAAGATCGAAAGCTACGCCCCTGGCCATCAGGTCAGGTTTGGAAGTTTGAACTACACGTCTGACATCCGCGGAGACTTGATCTTCGGCGGGTTCGAGCCACAGCCGAGCGCGCCGCACTGTCACGATGGGCATGATCTAGCTCTGCCGCCGAACAGTGCCCAGGAGGCCGCCCCAGTGTCCGCTCCGACCCTTAGCTCAGAGCCGACTGCACCAATCAAGGACGGGTGGCTGGACACCGCCTCAGGGGCTGCAATCACTACGGCGATCGAGCCGAACACCAGCCTTGTCCTTTGCGAAGCTCGTGACTCACTACAAGAGATCAGGCCTACTGTGACGAGACAAAAAATGTCATCGGGTAGCTAATAACGTCACAAATTACCCCTATGTGACATTTTATGGGCGTCACAAGGATCATCACGAAATCCCCGTCACAGATTACTCCTAGTGACGGCGCGTGCAAAATAATGTCACCGAAAATGGGACCTTCGATGACGTTCTCTAGAACGTCATCAACTTGATATTTTTGTGACGAGCAATTAATGTCACTCGTTACAAGAAAATATGCCATATCGTATCATATTCAATGTCAAAGCAATGTCACTGACATCATGCCACATCAACGCTTAAGCAGACTATCCCATATCCCACTGCTAGCATCAATACTTTCATTACTGATGAAGATGACGCCATCTCATAGTAAGTATTTAATTCACATCACATTATATAAAAAGTTAAGATCCAAATCACATCATAAAATAAAATGGATGACAAATCATACTATATATTCAATCTCTCAGCCTAATTGTCCTCTAAACTAAAATGACAATACAAAATAACACCAACTCACGAGTTTGACACAACAATAGTCAAGTTGAAGAGCAATATTTAGATAACTAAAAACAACATGTGTTGTCATGATGATTGCAATGTATGATTCAACAACTATTTCCATCACAAAAGGATGGTCTTCATGACCCTTCTGGTTTGAACTAGGACTGTTGAGTTGCTTGTCGACGTGCTTGAGCCCTTAATAGAAAACCAATGACGTTATCCTCTCATGTTGCTTCTTTTGCCATGCTTCATTCTTCTCTTGCTCGCTCTTCTTCACAGCATCCAATTCTTCATGTTGCTTCCTCTGCGTCTCTTCACATGCTCTCGCTTGGTGGCATTATTTTAGTAACTTAAGATGGAAAAGATAACAGAACTGAATGAGTTGCAAAAAGACCATCAGCCTACACTAGATAAATGGATTCTGCATAAACTTGTTTGGAAATGGGCCTTAAAAGATGCAGCCATTTTATATGTGCAAATGTATTATTCTGTCGCTTACATCTGAATATAATAAAGTAGATAAGTTAGGATACAAACACAGGATGCACTAATATTATATATAAGTAATAGTTAAAGTGAAATTAATGAAAAGCATTTACCCTTTCTTGCACTATAAGTAAGCATATGAATGGAGTACTTGTAACATAACTGATTACATTGACTTACCTGTTAAAAGTTGGCTTCGCATTGGTGCTAGACAAAAAGAACTAGATTGCGTAAAATAGACGTAAACAGGCAACACTGCCAACAAGCAGTTCCTGTCAGATTATATAAATAGAAAATGAAGATTTCATTCATTGCGATCTAACATGTGAAGCAATCAACATGCATGATGCAGCTGGGGCACAGTCAGGAAGAAGCAGACAACAAACCATGAAAAACAAGAACAGAATGTTCAGAATAAAAACATCAAAAAATATGATTACTGTAGCTGCTGGCATAGTTTAGAAAACCAGAAAATTTACTATACTCATCCAAAATTAGGAGCAGATTGATTTACCCAGTTTAGTATGTCATAATATAGTCAAAAATTGAAGTTTACCATGTATCTACTTGTATCAAGTTCTGGGCATACTGAAAATGTTTGTGGGCTTTATATGCTTAACATCATGGGTAGCTAATCAATTACGAGAGGCATGGAAAAGATTAAGTTAATTCTGTTTTATCTAGTAGTGGAGAGAAAAGTACACTGGTGCAGGGCTATACATCTCTGTAGCGAGTCAAAATTAGGTGCAGGCTCAGTCTTTATTCAGTTTTAACAACACTACTGAAGTACTATTTATGGGACAGCAGAACCATAAGTTCCAGGTTTTAGCATACATATAGTAGTTGCATCCAGAAGCTAGTTTATTCGGACATGTAGATACAAGGATGTGCTGCTTCCTTCTTGTACTTGCATACTTTAGTTCATGTGTTTATGTTCATCTGATTATGACACCATTCAGCGATCAAGAGAATCTAGTTTTTGTCATTACAGCATTGTTCAACAATCAGATGGTCAACATATAGTTTCCTTTTGTATGCGTGAGTAGCCATACGAGCACATGGCTGCAAAAGAAATCTCTCAGCTAAGGCCATGCATCTGATAGCTAACTGAACATTTGCACAACGGCTTACTGTACTGCAGTAGCATATATTCAGGTTCAGGCCTTTTTACAATAGCTGGCTATAACAAATGCAATAGTGCAGTTTTACACACATCTATCAATAGGATATCAAAAGTTAATTGGCAAGAGGTTCAGGCTTCTTACCATAGCAAGTTGTGGCAAATCCTAAATTACATAGAAGAGCAGGATGACGAGTAGTATGCATGAACCTGAATCACTAAACATCAAGCAGTGGCGACATGAGGAGGGCAGGATGAGTAAATCACCGAGAGACATCGCCCATTGCAGGGGAGAAGAGAGTCGGGTGCTCGAGTCGGGTTGATGCTATGGATCCAAGGTCGGCGGTGCGGCGGCCTCCTTCAATTTGAAAATTGAAGTTTCAAGTCCAAATCAGAAGTACGACTTAATTAAACTACAAAAGATGCCTTTTGGTAGATACCTGAATCTTACAAAAACACAATTTAGGACTTGTATGCCACCAATGTGTGAAGCCTGGCAGTTGCACTGTACATCCAAATAAAATACAATTCTACTAAATATAAGCCATCCTGTGTTCCATTATACTAAATCCTGGATTTAATGCTTCTTTGTACTTATGTAATATACTTCTAGAAAATTTGAGATGGCCAAGACATTGTTGTATGATGCTTTTGAGGATCTGTTGCAAAAGCAGAATGCACTGTGCTATATATATGAATGCTCTACGCATATTTTTCACAGGTGCAAAGCCAAACAGGGCCTCCAAAACAGGAGGGCCCCAAATTCTTTTTAATCAAAGTTCTAAATTCAGCATTAGATACTAAAGTAAAGCACTAATGAAAATATTTTTTGCCAACCCAACCACTGTATCTCTCTCTAATCACAATGCATCAAATCCTCTCAGCGCTTTATATCTGCCCTCTCTCACTTTCTATTTGTTTGTCTTTTCTGAACCTGTGTAGTCAAGCGGTGTAATCTTTTGTCAAAAAACTGCAGCGACTGCAAAAAATGATTTGCTTTTTCACATGTAGGGCCTAATTTTCAATTACATGGACTCTGATTTCTCTGTTGCGGCCCTGAATAAAATCCATGAAAAATATGGTGCATCCACAATTAAGTTAAAAAACAGATCAAATGTACAGTGTGAACTTAATATAATGAACCCTAATCATTGCAGATTACAAACTTTGGGAAATCCTAATTACCGAGATGGGCCGGGATGAGAAGTCTATACATGAACCCTATTCTTTAAACATTAGGGGCTGGCAGGATGGGGAGGGCGGATTGAGGAAATTACCTAGAGAGTCGTCGCTGGTGGCTTCAATTGGGGAGACAAGAGGGTCGGGTTCTCACGGGGAGGGTCGGTGCGGTGGATCCCATCCCGGCCGGTGGGGCGGCCTGCTCCAATCTGCCGTCATAGGTCGCTGCAATCTGGGAGAAGAGGGGCTGCTCGCGGGGCAAGTTGTTGCGCTGGATCCAAGGCCCGAGCACGGCCTGAGCGCAGGGCGGCCTCCCCCAAAGTGCCATCGCCGGTCGCTGCAATCTAGAGAAGAAGAGAGCCAGATGAATCTATCTATGAAGAAAATTCGGGGTGGGTTGTGGATGGATGCGGGGGGAAATTAGAGAAGGGGAGGGAATAGTGTATTTGGGTTGAGGGAATACATATTTTTGTGGGCGGATGGTTTTCAGAATTTAATTTCCACTTTAATATCATGTAACCCATTTAATTCGAAAAAATAGGAAATGATTATTTAAAAATGTAAATTTTACATACATTGTGATGTCGTATTTTTTTAGGAATTTTTGAAGAATTGTAAATAAATATGTTGAAGGTTGTAGATGGTGACAAGTTGGGGACGAGTGACGTTGTCCCGGTCGCTCACGAGCAAATGACATACCTGCGGAGGGAAGCAGATCTAAGCGAGAGAGGCGGATATGCGACGTGGCAGCCGGTGCTATGCGACGGCGTTGTACCGGGTCATGCTATACAGTAGACAGATGGAATCACAAGAGGTGGGTACATGGGAGTGGAGGCACATACGTGAAATTGGCAACAGCTAGCCGGAACTGATCTGTGTCCTGCCTTGTCTATACCCGTGCTGCCTCTCCTTGTAGTGGCGCCACCACTTAGTAGCATTTTGAAAAACTATCTTGGATCCCATTGCTAGACGTTACATGACAAAAAACAATCGTCCGCGTTTGTAGTATTCGGTGACTCTAGCAAGTTCGTCATGCAAAATAACAAAACATCACAAAATTTGGCAGCCAAGTGTGCTCAAGGTCCAAGGCAACATAGTGACGTTTATCGTCACCGATTTGTGGTAATCGGTGATGCCACCTACCGGAACGTCACACAATAGGCATTTCGATGACGTCGTCCACCATCGTCATGAGGATTTTCGTCACAGTATCTCAATTTTGTTGTAGTGACTCCAAGGAGGCGGACTCCTTTCCGGACTCCGAACCTTCCGCGCCCCTGCCGATCGAACCCGATTGGGCGCCGATCATGGAGTTCGCCGCTGCGAACATCTTTCAGCACTCGCCCTTCGGCAGCATTCTGAATTCACTAAAGTCTCTCTCTTTATCAGGAGAGCTGTCGGTGTCAAAACCGGCGGATCTCGGGTAGGGGGTCCCGAACTGTGCGTCTAGGCGGATGGTAACAGGAGACAAGGGACACAATGTTTTTACCCAGGTTCGGGCCATCTCGATGGAGGTAAAACCCTACTCCTGCTTGATTAATATTGATGATATGGGTAGTACAAGAGTAGATCTACCACGAGATCGGAGTGGCTAAACCCTAGAAGCTAGCCTATGGTATGATTGTTGTTCGTCCTACGGACTAAAACTCTCCGGTTTATATAGACACCGGAGAGGGCTAGGGTTACATAGAGTCGGTTACAATGGGAGGAGATCTTCATATCGCATCGCCAAGCTTGCCTTCCACGCCAAGGAAAGTCCCATCCGGACACGGGACGGAGTCTTCAATCTTGTATCTTCATAGTCCGGGAGTCCGGCCAAAGGTCTTAGTCCGGCCATCCGGACACCCCCTAATTCAGGACTCCCTCAGTAGCCCCTAAACCAGGCTTCAATGACGACGAGTCCGGTGCGCAAGTTTTCTTCGGCATTGCAAGGCGGGTTCCTCCTCTGAATATTCCATAGAAGATGTTGAACACCAGGGTAGTGTTCGGCTCTGCAAAATAAGTTCCACATTCCACCGTAGAGAGAATAATATTTGCGTTAATCGGATCTGCTGACGTATTCCGCAGCGTGACATCGTGCCACGGCCAGGCTTTCATTCACTTTATTGTTCCACCTCAGTGCGTTTAGCGAGGCGGTTTTCTTGGCACGTCTTGTCAAAGCAGAGATCATGTCCCCTTATTCCGGGATTCTCATCAATACGGGCGTGGGTAACCCAACCGTGACTTAGGTATGACTCCCTAATTGAAAGCGAGTCTCAAACGGTTACGGGGAGGGCTCTTGGTATTCACCTCCTTTATAAAGGAACCAAGGCCCGGCTCCCTTGTTCTCAAACCAATCAAATCCGCCCCTCGCTTCGAGTTCCAACACCCAAAGCTCTAGTTTTAGGCGCTTCGGACCTTCGAAGATGTCCGGCTCCGACCCTCAAGGCCGGTGGATGCCTTCCTCCATTACGGAAGAAGATGTGTGAAAGCTAAGAGATGCCAGGTATCTAACCGGCGAAATCTCGCATAGACTGCCTACTCAAGGGCAAGCTGTTCCCGCTCCCCAGCCTGGTGAGAGAGTGGTGTTCGCATCTCACTTCCTTCGGGGGCTAGGCTTCCCGATCGATCCCTTTGTGAGGGGGCTTATGTTTTACTACGGGCTGGAGTTCCACGACCTGGCTCCGGAGTCCATCCTCCAGATCTCATCATTCATTGTCGTGTGCGAGGCCTTCCTCCATATCACCCGCCACTTCGGATTGTGGCTGAAAACTTTCAAAGTGGAACCAAAAATGATCGAGGGGCGGCACGCTGAGTGCGGAGGGGCTATAATAAGCAAGATGGATGACACTCCATGGCCCGAAGGCTCTTTTCAAGAGGAGCTCGGCTTATGGCAACGGGACTGGTTTTACATCACAGCCCCTAGGGGCACCACATGGGTGGGACCACCTACTTTTCGCTCAGGTCCCCCACCACGGCTGGCGCCATGGGTTAATGAAGGACTTATCTGGGGGCCGCCCAAAGACGTGCCCTTGCTGCAGGGCCGTATTCGAGATCTTCTAGAAAGAGATATCAATTTGACCGTAGTGGCACAAGTCATGGTGATTCGCCGCACACTGCCCTGCAAAAGTCGACTTCTCCGCCTGTGGGAGTTCAATCCGGAGGGACCACGAGTCCTACAACATTTCATGGGAATGACACCCATGGAGATGTACAAATTGTTCTTCGGATCACAAGCAAGGTTTCCGGATTTGTCTGAGGACGCAGGTCTGAGCTGCAACCGCCCGGATGCTAAAGTACGTAGCCCCGAATTTGAATACACCATCCATATTTTTATCAAATCTACCCTTTAGCAGAGTTGTCCTCTGAACAGGAGTGGATGGCGAAGGCAAAGCTTATCAGGTGTCCAGCCCCCCTGCTCGAGACCGTGCCGAATCCCATGTTAACCAGGATGCTGGAGGCCGCGCCGTTGGCGGAAGGCGAAGGGGGGAACCAAGCAGCTACCGCCTCCATGAAGGAGGCCGTTAGGAAGGGAAGAATCGAAAATTCTCCCGACCAGGGAAAGAAAAGAACTGCCTCTGAAGACCCGGAGGTGATAACCTCGAAATGGGGAAAGAAATCTTCGTCAGAGGGTTCTGCACCGGAGAACGCCCCAGCCGAATCACCCCCTAAAGGGGACCCGCTCTCCCCCGAGGCGTAAGTGAAGGGAGGGGTTCCATAATGAATCACATTCATGTTTTATTCCTGAGGAAAATAACCGAAACATTATCTTGCAGTTCAGATCTCAACCCTTCTCAGCAGAGCTCATCTTCAGGGGATCTTCATCCAGAGATGATAGAGAGCGAAACGCCTCCCCTTGGTCCACCGTCTCACGAGGCTGGCGACCCCGAGGTATCGTCCCGGAGGGTTTTTTTAAGTCTGGACCCTGGAAAAGGCCGTCAGACTAGTCCGGCACCTTCTTGCGCGCCGGCGGAGGGGCTGAAGGATCTGCTTGGTAGGGCGTCCATCTCAGAAGAACACCGTATGTTGATGGATACGGTGATTGGAAGGATTTCATTCGCGGAAAGCGGATTGTACGAGGCTGCCAGAAGTTTACTAGCAGGCTTTGAGGTATGTAAAAAGGTGTACCTTTTGGTAGAGCTGCATATTAAATGTGCCATGTATGAATAGTAGCCCTTGAGACTCTGTGTGTCGTCACGAGTGACGGCGCACAGAGGATCATAACCCCAGGTATAATATGTCGCCTGTTCCATGAAGGTGGCGAGGCGTTCGGTGGCTAGCCGGACTGAAGAATCTGCCGAACTAAAGCGGCAACTTGACGTAGCAGATGCCGACATCGTGCTTGTAAATAAGCGGCTAGACGAGGCTCAAGGTATGTTCAAAAGACACCCAGTAATAGGAGCTGATGCTCGGGCCTTATATATATTTTTTATGTAGATGATGCTGCTGCCGTGGAGAATCTTCGGGCGGAACTTTCCCGAGCCAAGGAGCAAGCAAGGAAGAGTGATGCGGCTGCCGTTAAAGCGGCTGAAGACCTAATAGCTGAACAGGCTGCTCACTGCCAGAGCAAGAAGGAAATAGCCGAGATGGCCATAAAATTGAAGGATGCTACCGACCGCTGTAAATTTCTTGAACAAGAAGATAGGGCGGCTCAGAAGGACCTTGAAAAGATCACTGCCGAAGCCAAGGATACTCGCTCTGCCATGAGAGCGATGAAGGAGGAGCTGCGTCAGGCCGGAGATATCACGGCTGGAAAGCCTTATATGCTACGCATGAAGTTCGGAGACCCCAAGTATGCTCCATTAGACCGGCAGTGGAGTTCGGAAAATGCTTATCTGGATTTGGCCACAAGTGCGGCGGACGCGACCGAACACTTCCGCAGCCGAGGTGACCATGAATTGGAAGAGCTTTTTTGGTCGCAGTACCACAATCCAGAACGCCCACTGTCAGTATCCGACCGTTTAGCCGCCTGGGTGGAGCTGAACAGATTATCCGGACTCGCCATGAGGTATGTTGCGAGTCGTCTGTGGCCGGAGAAGCCGGAGCCGAAGAGTTATTTTGGCTTGGTGCAGCAGTTCCTTGGTTCGGTGCCGCATGCTGATGCAATGAAGAGGTTGGCGTGCATAGAGGGTGCGTAGATGGCTCTTGCCCGTGTCAAAACATACTGGGCAGATATGAAGGCCAGTATTGTTGCCTCCCACGATTCGGACGAAAGCCGAGTACCTGCCAAGCACTATTTTGAGGAAGTTCTTCCTGGCGCTCGTATAATAGAGTCGCAGTGCTCGAAGGATGTTGTGTTCGAATAGCTTATACTATTTGTAAAACGAATTTTGTTTTTATGAAAAAAAGCTTTTTTATACTTATGCTTGCAAGAATCATGATGCCTCCTGTGCGGCCGTTTAATGTATATATTTGTATATAGTCTGAAAGATGGCAGTCGTTGGCTTCAGCCCCCACGCATAGAATGCGGGGGTGTTCGCAAAAAGGCGCCTTTTCACACTTAATCCAACGTCTTGGTCCTACAAAGGAGGTGGTGGCGTGGCGAACTAGGCAACCGGACTATAATGCTTTATCACTTTCACTTAGCCATAGGAGTTTGACAGTGGGGCTACTGAATAGCCCCTAGGGGCACCGCGCTCGCTCGAATTCAGGGCGCGAGTGTGCCTGACCGGGAAGCGGCCCTTCGTTAATGCGGGGGAATCCTAAAGATTCCGAAAGTCATCGAGTGGTTGACCAGTCTCTCGCTATATCATGACAGTCAGTTTTCGGCTTTCTCTACTGAGGTGCTCACCTGGCCGAACCGGGGCACAATCGTAGTAGTTCTCCTGGTGCCATGTTAGCCGATATAACGGAATGTAAGGCAGCAAAACACAGGAGCCGGGCATACCCAACATTTGACCAAAGACATGATTCGGAGCTGATGCATATAGGGCCAAACTCGCGAGGCCGAACACTCCCTAAGGTATTCGGTCTTTATGAAGACGGGCCGAAATAGAGCCCTTGGTAAAAAAAAGCCCCTAGTGTCCAGGATGTGCAAAAATTCTGGCGTGGCCACATGCCAAGACGCCAGCCTCCTCCTCGGCTATAGAGAAAACTGGGGGATGTTATCAACAAGAGACAGTAAAAAAGGTTTACGCAGGGTCTTAATCTAAAAAGAATCCTTGAAACGGGTCCCTGCTGCACGTCTGCGCCTATGTCTCCGTTGTGCCGTATCCTGGACGGGCGTAGCACGATGTTCGTCTGCGAAAGAGAGGAACTTAGTAAAAAATAAGCGTGCGAGAAATCTATCGAAATAAATAAAATATAGTTGGAGTAGGAGGTGGGTTGTATTGTCTCCGAGCGTGGTCAAACGGAGCCCCTTGCACGGGGGTATGCGGCTATTAAGTATGTTGACGCCGGACTCGTCTAGCCATGTCCGGGATAGTAGGGCTGGATTTGTGGGCGGCTGTCTAGGCAGCCGCACCCTTGCCCGTACTTTGGGGGTCAATTTATGTTCCCCTGTAATGAAATGATGCCCTTTGGGCCGGGCATTTTGAGTGTAAGGGATGCGTAATGCGGTATTGCGTTAAAGCGGGCGAAAGCTTCACGTCCCAGTAGCGCTTGATAGCGACTTACGAATGGGGCGATGTGGAATGTTAGCTTTTCGCTTCGGAAGTTGTCGGGTGATCCGAACATGACTTCTAACGTAAGGGAACCCATACTTGGGGTATCCGGGCCTGGCGTTACTCCTTGAAAGGAAGTGTTGCCGAGGTGGATTATAGCTGGGTTTACCCCGAGTTTGCGGACTGTGTCGTGATATAACAGGTTCAAGTCGCTGCCGCCGTCCATAAGGGCGTTTGTAAATTGGAGTCCATTAATAATTGGATTTACGACCAAGGCAGTCCAGCCTGCGTTCTGGTCTCCTCTGGAGTAATCCTGATGATCAAAGGTGATTGGTTGTAACAACCAGTAGGGTTGCTCCTCCGGGGCTGGCTGTACGGCGCGTGTCTTTGTAGGTGCCGTTCTGCTCTTCCCTTTTGTCACCTGAAGTAGATTTACTGTCTTGACTTCTTGTGGGAACTTCTTTTGTTCTCCACTGTTCTGCTTGTGGGGTGCATCGTCATCTTCACTTGGTGTGTTGAGCCCCTTGTGTTCGATGTTGAGCTTGCCGGACTGCTTAAAGACCCAACAATCTCTGTGGGTATGGTTTGCAGGTTTCCCCGGAGTGCTGTGGATTTGACATATTTTGTCCAAAATTTTGTTGAGGTTGGATAGCTCGTCCCTATCGTCTTTGGGGGGCGGCTTTTTCTGATTTTGCCGAGAGCTTTTGAATCCGGCGTTTACTGCCGTGCTCATCGGGTTGTTGTCCTTTATCCGGCGCGGTTCTTTGTTACGGCGTGACTTCCCGTTCCCATCTCTGGGTTCGGACATATTCGGGTCACTGGTGCTGCTTCTCGCCAACCAGCTATCCTCTCCTGCACAAAAGCGGGTCATGAGGCTTGTTAATGCGGCCATTGTTCGCGGCTTTTCTTGGCCGAGGTGTCTGGCGAGCCATTCGTCTCGGACGCTATGCTTGAAAGCTGCTAGGGCCTCCGCGTCCGGACAGTCGACTATCTGATTCTTTTTAATAAGGAATCTGTTCCAGAGTTTCCGGGCTGACTCTCTGGGCTGCTGAGTTATATGACTCAGATCATCTGCATCCGGGGGTCGGACATAGGTCCCTTGAAAATTTGCCCGGAAAGCATCCTCAAGCACTTCCCAACTGCCCATGGTGTTTTCGGGGAGGCTTTTAAGCCAATGCCGGGATGGCCCTTTGAGCTTAAGGGGTAAGTATTTTATGGCGTGGAGGTCGTCTCCTCTGGCCATGTGTATGTGGAGGATGTAATCCTCGATCCAGACTCCAGGGTTTGTTGTTCCGTCGTATGCTTCTATGTTCACTGGCTTGAATCCGGCTGGGAATTCATGGTCCAGCACCTCATCGGTAAAACATAGGGGGTGTGCGGCGCCCCTGTATTTAGGCGTGACGCCGTGTTCGGGTATTTGTTGCATTGCATCACTCACTGGAGCTTGCTTTCTTGGCCTATACATGGATCTAGTTGGGCCAGTTTTCTGATGCGGATTCTTGGACAGATCGCGCGCCGTATTGAGTGCGGCGTCCTTTGATGCGTGAGATTGATCATAGGGTCGTCTATCCGACCTTGTGACTTCCTTATTTTTTGACTGTGGGGGCTTTATGGCCTCTTCATCAAATTCTGGTAGTAGTTTCCGCTTCGGATAGCTCTTCGTGTGGCGACTACTGCCGTACTTGTGTGCGGTATTGAGTACTTTGCCCCATCTGATCCTGAGTGCATCCTCCGCTGTCTTGAGCCTCCGCTTCTGCTTTCTCAGGCTACGTGCAGTGGCAACGAGCCTTTGGTGGAGGTTTTGATGTTCCAGCAATTTGTCTGGCGTGAGGTCGTCCGGGCTATTATCTTTCTCGGGGATTGGTTGTTCGGATTGTCCGCCCTGTTTGGACGGATGCTCAACGGCATGTTCATCGTCCGTTGATTCACCCTGCTCTATGGCTGGGTCTTTGTCGAGGTGGGGCTTGGCCTTGCGCTTACGCCGCCGCTTTGATTGTTTTTTGAGGGAGTGATCCCTGGCCGCATCCTTTTGTACCTCGTTGTTGTTGCTGTTGTATGTGTCCACCATGCATACATCGTATGATGAGGTGGCTTTCCGGCACCCTATAGGTGCTGGATCCTGATCGTCTCCTTTATCGGCGTCCATACCGTCGATATCTTCGGAGTCGAAAACGAGCATGTCGGTTAGATCGTCGATAGTGGCTATCAAGTGGGTGGTGGGTGGGTTTCAAACTTCGTCGTCCGCATCCCAACCACCCCGACCGTAGTCCGGCCGGGGTTCTTTTGACAAAGAGAGAGACTTTAGTGAATTTAGGATATCGCCAAAGGGCGAGTGCTGAAAGGTGTCCGCGGCGGTGAACTCCATGATCGGAGCCCAATTGGGTTCGATCGAAAGAGGTGCGGAATATTCAGAGTCCAGAACGGAGTCCGGCACCTTGGAGTCATTGGCCTTGCAAAGGACTGGGCTAGTATTCGGCTCTATCGCCGCATAGACTGCGGCTCCTGGGGTGGCGTCCAACCACCCGTCCCTGGCTAGCGCAGTCGGCTCCGAGCTAATGGTCAGAGTGAACACCTGAGCGGCACTCTGGTCGCTGTCCGGCGGCAGAGCTAGATCATGCCCATCGAGACAGTGCGACGTGCCCGGTCGTGGCTCGAATCCGTCGAAGATCAAGTCCCCGCGGATGTCAGCCATGTAGTTTAAGCTTCCAAACTTGACCTGATGGCCAGGGGTGTAGCTTTCGATCTGCTCCAGATGGCCAAACGAGTTGGCCCGCAGTGTGAAGCCGCCGAATACGAAGATCTGTTCGGGGAGAAAAGTCTCGTCCCGGACCGCATCGCGATTAACGAGCGAAGAAGCCATCAGGCCTAAGGGACGACAAAGAGGAACTCTCAATGAAAGCACCAATGTCGGTGTCAAAACTGGCGGATCTCGGGTAGGGGGTCCCGAACTGTGCGTCTAGGCGGATGGTAACAGGAGACAAGGGACATGATGTTTTTACCCAGGTTCGGGCCCTCTCGATGGAGGTAAAACCCTACTCCTGCTTGATTAATATTGATGATATGGGTAGTACAAGAGTAGATCTACCACGAGATCGGAGTGGCTAAACCCTAGAAGCTAGCCTATGGTATGATTGTTGTTCATCCTATGGACTAAAACTCTCCGGTTTATATAGACACCGGAGAGGGCTAGGGTTACACAGAGTCGGTTACAATGGGAGGAGATCTTCATATCGTATCGCCAAGCTTGCCTTCCACACCAAGGAAAGTCCCATCCGGACACGGGACGGAGTCTTCAATCTTGTATCTTCATAGTTCGGGAGTCCGGCCAAAGGTCTTAGTCCGGCCATCCGGACACCCCCTAATCCAGGACTCCCTCAAGAGCCCTGGCCGGACTATGGTCAGCGAGGATGGGATGCGGATGACGAAGAAATTCAAAGCCCACCCACCACCCACTTCATAGCCACTGTCGATGATTTAACCGACATGCTCGACTTCGACTCCGAAGACATCGACGGTATGGACGCCGATGCGGGAGACGAACAGGAATCAGCGCCTATAGGGCACTAGAAAGCCACCTCATCTCACGATGTATACATAGTGGACACACCTTAAAGAAACGACGACGAGGAACAAAGGGGCGCAACGAGGGATCGTTCCCTCGAAAAGCAATCAAAGTGGCGGCATAAGCGCCGCGCCAAAGCCCACCTCGACAGAGACCCAGCCATAGAGCAGGGCGAACCGGCGGACGACGAACATGCCACCAAGAAACCATCCTAACAGGGCAACTTGGGTAAACAAACCAAACAACCCGTCCCCCGCGAAGATAATAGTCCGGACGACCTCACGCCGGACAAGTTGCTGGGACAGAAGAACCTTCACAAAAGGCTTGTCGCCACTGTGCGTAGCCTGAAAAAGCAGAAGTGGAAGCTCAAAACAGCGGAAGATGCACTCAGAATTAGATGGGGCAAAGTACTCAACACCGCAGACAAATATGGCGACAGTCGCCACACAAAGAGCTATCCGAAGCAAAAATTACTGTGGGAATTTGATGAGGAGGCCCTAGAGCCCCTGCAATCAAAAAATAAGGAAGACACCCGGTCGGATAAACAACCCCATGGCCAACATAGAGCGGTAAAGGGCGCCACACACGAGCCGGCACGCGATCCGCACAAGGATTCACATAAAAAAGACGGCCCAGCCACATCTATCTACAGGCCAAGAAAGCAAGCTCTAGTAAGCAATGCAACGCAACAAGTATCCGAACATCACGGCACACCCAAATATAGAGGTGCCGCTCACCCCCTATGTTTCACCGATGAGGTGCTGGACCATGAATTTCCAGCGGGATTCAAGCCTGTAAACATAGAGGCATACGATGGAACAACAGACCCTGGAGTCTGGATTGAGGATTATATCCTTCACATACACATGGCTAGAGGAGATGACCTCCACGCCATAAAATACTTACCCCTCAAGCTCAAAGGGCCAGCCCGGCATTGGCTTAAAAGCCTTCCCGAAAACACCATCAGAAGTTGGGAAGAGCTCGAGGATGCTTTTCGGGCAAATTTTCAAGGGACCTATGTCCGACCTCCGGATGCAAACGATCTAAGTCATATAACTCAACAACCCGGAGAGTCAGCCCGGAAACTCTGGAACAGATTTCTTACTAAAAAGAACCAGATAGTCGACTGTCCGGATGTCGAAGCCTTAGCAGCTTTCAAACACAGCGTTCGAGATGAATGGCTCGCCAGACACCTCGGCCAAGAAAAGCCAAGAACAATGGCCGCATTAACAAGCCTCATGACCCGCTTTTGCGCAGGAGAGGATAGCTGGTTGGCAAGAAGCAGCACCAGCGACCCAAGTACATCCGGAGTTAGGGATGGAAACGGGAAACCGCGACGTAGCAAGGACCAGCGCCCGACCAAGGGAAACAGCCCGAAGATCACGGCAGTCAACGCCGGATTCAAAAGCTCTCGCCAGAATCAGAAAAAGCTGCCCCTCAAGGATACCAGGGACGAGCTATCTAACCTAAACAAAATCTTGGACAAAATATGCCAAATCCACAGTACTCTCGGGAAGCCTGCAAACCATACCCACAGAGATTGTTGGGTCTTCAAGCAATCTGGCAAACTCAACGCCGAACACAAGGGGCTCGACATACCAAGCGAGGACGACGACGAACCCCACAAGCAGAGCACCGGAGAACAAAAGAAATTCCCACAAGAAGTCAAAACAGTAAACTCACTTCACGTGACAAAAGGGAAAAATAGAGTGGCTCCTATAGAGATACGCGCCATACGGCCTGTCCCAGGGGAGTCCCGCCACTGGTTGTTACAACCAATCACCTTCGACCATCAGGATTACTCTAGAAGTATCCGGAACACAGGCTTGACTGCCTTGGTATTAGATCCGATAATTGACGGACTCCACTTTACACAAGTCCTAATGGACGGCGGCAGTGAACTAAACCTGCTATATCAGGACACAATCCGCAGAATGGGGATAAACCCAACAAAAATTCGCCATGGCAACACTTCCTTTCAAGGGGTAACGCTAGGCCCAGATACCCGCTATACGGGTTCTCTCCTGTTGGAAGTTATGTTCGGCTCCCCCGACAACTTCCGACGCAAAAAGCTAACTTTCAACATCGCCCCATTCACAAGTAGCTATCAAGCACTACTGGGACGCGAAGCTTTCGCCCGCTTTAATGCAATACCGCATTATGCATCCCTTATGCTTAAAATGCCTGGTCCGCGAGGCATCATCTCATTAAAGGGAAATATCAAGTGTTCCTCGAATGTGGAAGACTGTGCGGCTGCCTTGACAGCCACACACTAAACCAGCTTCACTAGTCAAAGCACCTAAATAGGTCGTTCAGACCCCGGACATGGCTAGACGAGTCCGGTGTACACATACAAGGGCTTACTAGCCGCATACCCCCGTACAAGGGACCCCGCGCGTGTACAACAAGAGACAATAAAGCTCAATTCTACCCTTTTTCTGAATTATACTTTGTTTATTTAATATAATATAGATTTTCGCACGATCTTTTTCAACTAAGTTCCTCTCTTTTACAGATGAACACCGTGCTACACCCGTCCAGGATACGGCACAATGGAGACACAGGCGCAGACCTGCAGTAGGGACCCATTTCAAGGATTCTTTTCAGATTAAGACCCTGCGTAAACCTTTTTCACTGTCTCTTGTTGATACACATCCCCCGGTTTCTTGTCATAACCAAGGAGGAGGCTGGCATCTTGGCATGTGGCCACGTCAGAATTTTGCGCGTACCTGGACACCAGGGGCTTCTTACCAAGGGCGTTGCTCAGCCCGTTTTCATAAAGACCGAATACCTTAGGGAGTGTTCGGCGTCGCGAGTTTGGCCTTATATGCATCAGCTCCGAATCATGTCTTTGGTCAAATGTTGGGTTTGCCCGACTCCTGTGTTTTGCTGCCTTACGTTCCGCTCTATCGGCTAAGGCGGCACCAGGAGAACTACTGCGATTGTGCCCCGGTTCGGCCAGGCGAGCACCTCAGTAGAAAAGCCGAAAACTGACTGTCATGATATAGCGTGAGACTGCTCAACCACTCGATGACCTGCCGGAATCTTTTGGATTCCTCCGCATTAACGAAGGGCCGTTTCCCGGCCAGGCACACACGCGCCCCGAATTCGGGTGAGCGCAGTGCCACTAGGGGCTATATCGTAGCCCCACTGTCAAACTCCTATGGCTAAGTGAAAGTGATAAAGCATTATAGTCTGGTTGCCTAGTTCGCTGCGCTACCACCTCCTTAATAGGACCAAGACGT
Source organism: Triticum dicoccoides (assembly GCF_002162155.2). NCBI lineage: Eukaryota > Viridiplantae > Streptophyta > Magnoliopsida > Poales > Poaceae > Triticum > Triticum dicoccoides. Next base: position 658,337,743 of record NC_041391.1, on the reverse strand, counting down.
TGGATCAAGTGTGAAAATGCGTCTTCTGCGAACACCCCCGCATTATATGCGTGGGGGCTGAAGCCGAAGACTGCCATCTTTCAGGTTATATACACATATACATTAACGGCCGCACATGAGGTATTCTAATTCTTGAAGGCACAAGTATAAAAAGCTTTTATATTCCATCGAAACATTGTTTTACATTAATACATGTTACTCGAACATAACATCCTTCGAGCACTGCGTCTCTATTAAACGAGTGCCCTACAGAACTTCCTGAAAATAGTGCTCGGCAGGTACTCGGCTCTCGTCCAAATCTTGGGATGCAACAGCAATGGCCTTCATCTCCGCCCAGTATGTCTTGACACGGGCAAGAGCCATCTGCGCACCCTCTATACACGCTGACCTCTTCATCGCATTAATATGCGGCACCGCACCAAGGAACTGCTGCACCAAGCTAAAATAACTCTTCGGCTCGGGTCTTTTCGGTCACAGATGAATCACGACATGCTTCATGGCGAGTCCGGATAACCTATTCAGCTCCGCCCATGCGGCCAAACAACCGGATACTGAAAGTGGGCGCTCTGGATTGTGGAACTGCGACCAAAAAAGCTTGTCCACTTCATGGTCCTTCTGATCGCGGAAGTGTTCGTCCGCGTCCGCGGCACTCGCCGCCAAGTCCAGATAAGTGTTCGCCGCACTCCACTGCCGGTCCAACGGAGCATATTTAGGATCCCCGAACTTCATCCGCTACATAAATGGTTTTCCAGCCATGATATCTCCGGCCCGACGTAGCTCCTCCTTCATAGCTCTCATCGCAGAGCGAGCATCCTTGGCATCGGTAGTGAGCTTCTCTAGGTACTTTTGTGCCACCTGATCTTCTTTTTCAAGAAGCTTGCAGCGGTCGGCAACATTCTTCAACTTTACAGCCATCTCGGCCATTTCCTTCTTGCTTTGGCAGTGAGCAGCCTGTTCGGCTTTCAGCTCTTCAGCCGCCTTTAAGGCAGCCGCATCGCTTTTCCTGGCCTGCTCCTTGGCTCGGGCAAGTTCCGCCCGAAGGTCCTCCATGGCAGCGGCACCATCTGCATCAAGCACACATGTTGTAAGGTACGGGCATCAAGCTCCTCTTACCAGGTGTCTTCGGAGAAATTACATACCTTGTGTCTCGTCCAGCCGCTTGTTGACAAGCGCGATGTCGGCATCTGCCACGTCAAGTTGCCGCTTTAGCTCGACAAATTCATCAGTCCGGCTAGCCACCGGACACTTCGCCACCTACATAGGAAAGGCGACATATTATACCTAGGATTATGATCCTCGGCGCGTCGTCATTTTTAACAACGCACATAGTCTCAGGGGCTACTATCTATACAGGGCGCATCTTATATATGCGGATCTGTCAAAAGGTACATCATTTCGTGTACCTCAAAGCCTGTCAGTAAACTCCTGACGGCCTTGTACAACCCACTCTCCAAGGATGAAATCCTTCCAATCACCGTATCCATCAACGCACGATGTTCTTCTGAGATAGACGCTCACCCGAGTAGATCCTTCAGCTCCTCCGACCGTGCACCGGACGGTGCCGGACTTGTCTGATGGCCTTTTTTGAAGGCCGGGCACGGAGGGCCTTGGGGGGCCATATGACTGCCTTCCGGCCCCGCCGGATTCGAAGAAACCCTCCGTGACGACACCTCAGGGTCGTCCGCCTCGCAAGGCGGTACGGCAGGGGGAGGCGTTCCGCTCTCCATCATCTCCGGACGAAGATCCCCTGAAGATGAGCTCTGCTGAGAAGGGCTGAGATCCGAACTACAAGGTAAAACTTTGGTTATCTTCCTTAGAAATAGAGCAGGGATGCATTTCATTTTAAAAACCCCTCTCTTTACTTACGGCTCGGTGGAGAGTTGATCCCCTTGGGGGCGCAATGCGTCCGAGGCACCCCCCGGCGCCGGACCCTCTGACGAAGATTTCTTCCCCCGCTTTGAGGCCATCGCCTCCGGGTCTTCAGAGGCGGTCCTATTCTTCCCCTGGTTAGAGGAATTCTCGATTCCTCCCTTCCTGACAGCCTCCTTCGCGGAGGCAGTAGCTTCCTTGTTCCCCTCTTCGCCTTCTTCCAAAGGCGCAACCTCGAGCATCCTGCTTAACACGGGATCCGGCGTGGTCTCAGGGAGAGGGGTCGGACACCTGATAAGCTTTGCTTTCACTATCCACTCCCGTTTAAAGGATAGCTCTATTAAGGGCAATTTTATGATAAATATACGGATAACGTGTCTGGGTACAGGGCTACTTGAGTATCCGGGCAAGTGCAGCTCAGACCCGCGTCCTCGGACGAGTCCGGACACATTGCTTGTGATCCGAAGAACAATTTGTACATCTCCATGGGCGTCGCGCCCACAAAATGTTGGAGGGCTCGTGGTCCTTTCGGATTAAACTCCCATAGGCGGAGGGGGCGACGTTTGCAGGGCAGGGTGCGGCGGATCAACATAACATGCGTCACTACGGCCAGATTGATATCTCTTTCTAGGAGATCTCGAGCGCGGCCCTGCAACAAGGGCACGTCCTTGGACGTCCCCCAGTTAAGCCCTTTATTGACCCATGATGCTAGCTATGGTGGGGGACCCGAGCGAAAGGCAGGTGGTGCCACCCATTTGGTGCCCCTGGGAGCTGTGATATAAAACCACTCTCGTTGCCATGAGCCGAACTCCTCTTGAAAAGAGCCCTCGGGCCATGGAGCGTCGGCAATCTTGCTTATAACAGCACCTCCGCACTCCGCGTGCTGCCCCTCGATCATCTTCGGCTCTACTTTGAAGGTTTTAAGCCACAATCTGAAGTAAGGAGTAATATGGAGGAAGGCCTCGCACACGACAATGAACGATGAGATATGGAGGATGGACTCCAGAGCTAAGTCGTGAAATTCTAGCCCGTAATAAAACATGAGCCCCCTCATGAAGGGGTCAATCGGGAAGCCTAGCCCCCGAAGGAAGTGAGACGGGAACATCACGCTCTCACCAGGCTTGGGAGTGAGAATGACCTGCCCTTGAACAGGCAGCCTATGCGAGATTTCGCCGGTTAGATACCTGGCATCTCTTAACTTTAGCGCGTCTTCTTCCATAACGGAGGAAGGCATCCACCGGCCTTGAAGGTCAGAGTCGGACATCGTCGGAAGTCCGAAGCGCCTGAATCTGAAGCTTTGGTTGTTGGAACTCAAGGCAAGAGGCGGATTTGATTGAGATTGAAAAAAAGGAGTCGAGCCTTGGTCTCTTTATAAAGAGGTTAAATACCAAGAGCCCTCCCCGTGACCGTTTGGGACTCGCCTTCGATTGAAGAAATATACCAACAGGCACGGTTGGGTCACCCACGCCCATATTGATGAGAATCCCGGAATAAGGGTACACGATCTCTGCTTCGACAAGACGTGCCAAGGAAACCACCTCGCTAAACGCGTTGAGGTAGGACAGTAAAACGATTCGAATAAAGGCTTGGCCATGGCATGATGTCACGCTGCGGAATACATCAGCAGATTAGATTTGTACAAATATTATTCTCTCTACGGTGGTATGTGGAACTTATTTTGCAGAGCCGGACACTATCCTTGTGTTGAAAATATTCTATGAAGTATTCGGAGGAGGAACCCGCCTTGCAATGCTGAAGACAATCTGCGCGCCGGACTCGTCGTCATTAAAGCCTGGTTCAGGGGCTACTGAGGGAGTCCTGGATTAGGGGGTGTCCGGATGACTGGACTATGACCTTTGGCCGGACTCCTGGACTATGAAGATACAAGATTGAAGACTTCGTCCCGTGTCCGGATGGGACTTTCCTTGGCGTGGAAGGCAAGCTTGGCGATACGGATATGTAGATCTCCTCCCATTGTAACCGAATCTATGTAACCCTAGCCCTCTCCGTTGTCTATATAAACCGGAGGGTTTTAGTCCGTAGGACGAACAACAATCATACCATAGGCTAGCTTCTAGGGTTTAGCCTCTCTGATTTCGTGGTAGATCTACTCTTATACTACCCATGTCATCAATATTAATCAAGCAGGAGTTGGGTTTTACCTCCATCGAGAGGGCCTGAACCTCGGTAAAACATCGTGTCCCTTGTCTCCTGTTACCATCCGCCTAGACGCACAGTTCGGGACCCCCTACTCGAGATCCGCCGGTTTTGACACCGACAATGATTATATTGATGAAAGTGGGTTTGGAAGAGTGTGACGCCCCCGATTCAATCGTACACTAATCATGCACGCAAACGTGTACGATCAAGATCAGGGACTCACGGGAAGATATCACAACACAACTCTAAAAACATAAATAAGTCATACAAGCATCATAATACAAGCCAGGGGCCTCGAGGGCTCGAATACAAGTGCTCGATCATAGACGAGTCAGCGGAAGCAACAATATCTGAGTACAGACATAAGTTAAACAAGTTGCCATAAGATGGCTAGCACAAACTGGGATACAGATCGAAAGAGGCACAGGCCTCCTGCCTGAGATCCTCCTAAACTACTCCTGGTCGTCGTCAGCAGCCTGCACGTAGTAGTAGGCACCTCCAGCATAGTAGGAGTCGTCGTCGACAGTGGCGTCTGGCTCCTGGACTCCAACGTCTGGTTGCGGCATCCGAGAAGAAGAGGAAAACGAGGGAAAAGAGGGAGCAAAGCAACCGTGAGTACTCATCCAAAGTACTCGCAAGCAAGGAGCTACACTACATATGCGTGAGTATATGTGTAAGGAGGCAATATGAGTGGACTGAACTGCAGAATGCCAGAATAAGAGGGGGATAGCTAGCCCTATCGAAGACTACGCTTCTGGCAGCATCTGTCTTGCCGCATGAAGAAGAGAGTAGATTGAAGTCCTCCAAGTAGCATCGCATAGCATAATCCTACCCGGCGATCCTCCCCTCGTCGCCCTGTGGAAAAGCGATCACCGGGTTGTCTGTGGAACTTATCTGGGTGTGTTTTATTAAGTATCCGGTTCTAGTTGTCATAAGGTCAAGGTACAACTCCGGGTCGTCCTTTTACCGAGGGATACGGCTATTCGAATAGATTAACTTCCCTGCAGGGGTGCACCACATAACCCAACACGCTCGATCCCATTTGGCCGGACACACTTTCCTGGGTCATGCCCAGCCTCAGAAGATCAACACGTCGCCGCACCACCTAGGCCTAACAGAGAGGTCAGCACGCCGGTCTAACTCCTATGGCGGATGGGTCTGGTCCCACCGCCCATTGCACACCTGCACGTTGCGAGGGCAGCCGGAAGCAGACCTAGCAACCTCCATTACAAAGGAAATCACGTTACGCGGTCCAATCAGGCGCGCGCCGCTCAGTCGCTGACGTCTAGAAGGCTTCGGCTGATACCACGACGTCGAGTGCCCATATCTTTCCCACGTAGTTGGTTAGTGCGTATAGGCTAGTGGCCAGACTCAGATCAAATACCAAGATCTCGTTAAGCGTGTTATTATGAAGCAACCGCGAAAGCCGACCAGGGCTAGGCCCACCTCTCGCCTAGGTGGTCTCAACCTGCCATGTCGCTCCGCCACAAAGTAACAGTCGGGGGCCGTCGGGAACCCAGGCCCACCTCTACCGAGATGGAGCCACCTGTCCTTCCAGCCCCCACATCGAAATCACTTGCGGGTACTCAACGAGCTGACCCAACTTTAGTCACCATCTGTATAGTATGTATATATGTATAGTATATACCCGTGATCACCTCCCAAGTGATCACGGCCCGATAGTATAGCAAGGCAGACTGACAAGAATGTAGGGCCAATGATGATAAACTAGCTCCTATACTAAGCATTTAGGATTGCGGGTAAGGTATCAACGACTGTAGCAACAATGACAGGCTATGCAACAGAATAGGAGTAACCGAATAGTAACATGCTACACTACTCTAATGCAAGCAGTATAGAGAAGAATAGGCGATATCTGGTGATCAAAGGGGGGCTTGCCTGGTTGCTCTGGAAAGAAGGACGAGTCGCCAACACCGTAGTCGAACTGGGGGTCGCCGGCAGTCTCGGAGTCTATCGGAAAGGAGTAACGGAGAGGGAACACAATAAATAACAGAGCAATCAAAGCATCACAAAGTGTAACAAGACAATACATGGTGTTCGGCGTCCCCTAACGCGATAGTAGGTGATACCGGTGAAGGGGGGAAACATTCGGGAAAGTATTCCCGGTGTTTCGCGTTTTCGGACAGACGGACCGAATGGGGAAAGTTGCATGTTTGCTATGCTAGTGATGTGTGGCGGACGAACGGGCTGCGTATCCGGATTTGTCTCGTTTTTCTGATCAACTTTCATGTAGAAAACTTTTTCATCCGAGTTACGGTTTATTTTCTATAATTTTTCAAAGTTTTAAATGATTTTCTAGATTTTTTTTATTTACTTTTAATTTCGAAAATCAGCAGTTAAAAACTGGGTGCACCCGGTGCAGTGCACCAGAGGTGCACCAGTGAGGCTGACCAGTGGGTCCAGTCAACTGCTGACCCAGCAGTTGACTGGTCCATGGTTGACCAGTCAAAGGTCCTGTGGGACCCGGTTGTCATACCCTGTAATATTTTAACAGTGTCTAGTTAATTTCTAATTAGGCTTATTAGAGGGTGGCCCACCTGTCTTAAAGCTATATCTAATCTACTAAAAAATGAACTTAATCAAATGGGGTCCATACGTCATATTGTAGCAACTAACCTAACTAGTACTACCAATTAGTCCTAATCTAATTAGCACGGCCGGCCACTGGTGGCTGTGCACACCACGAACACACCAATGCCGCCATGGTCATTAGCAGCAGCAAGTAGTGCACAGCAGCGGCAGCAGCTAACAATAGCAGCAGCGGCAGAAGCTAAGAAGCTAAACATCACAGGGCAGCAGCTAAGCAGCGGCAGAAATAGAAGGCAGCGATAGGGGCGGCGCTAGGCGGCGGGCGGCAGCAGGAGTGGCGCTAGGCGATGGCCGGCGAGCAGCGGCACACGGAGGCGAGGTCAGGCCGGGCGCGCAGGCAGCAGTACGCAGCAGGAGCAGCTCACGCACACACGTATGTATGCGTACAAGCGAGCTCGGATGTGCTCAGGGACGACAAACGGCGACCGAATCGAGATGGGGGAAGAAGGGATCCGAAGGAGTTGCTCACCGCGAGTCCATTGGCACGCTCGGGGAGGGTCGGGGTGGACCGGAGAGGCGGTGGTGATGGCGAGACGGCGACGGCCGGATGAAGAAGACGAAGACTGCGTCGGCTACGCAACTCCCCGCCTCGTTCCAATGCCATGAACGGACGCGGTAGTGCGCGGCCAACCCCCAGGATGTGCTCCCGTACGCCGGAGAGGCTGGTGGACACGTCAACGACGGCGAGGCAGCGGTGACCGTGTGAGCTTGCGAGCTCAAAATTGAGCCAGAGGAGAGGGGGATGATGGGGATCGAGGGGGAATGAATGAGGGCGAGCTAGGGTTTCCGGGGAATGCCTTAGTAGGCCGAGGGAGGGTGCGGATGGCCGGCACGTGGCCCTGGCGCCATGGATGGCCGGCACGCACGGTTGCGCCTCTCCTCTGCGAGAGGTAGAGGAAAAGGCCGGTCAGTTGGGCTGGGCCTGGTACAGTGTTAGTAGTGGGCTTAGTGAATAGGGGGGATTTCCCCCTTTCTTTTATTTTGCTTTCTGTTTTATTCTTTTCTTTTTACTTACTTTACCTTTACTGTTTTCTATTATTTTCAATATAATTTAGTTTTAGTAAAATATAAAGTTAGTTCCTAAATTAGTGTTACTACATATTCTAATGCCACAAAAACTTGGGCAACTAGATAAAATAGTTTAATATTTTATTAATCGTAAAAGGCATAAAATTAATTGTTTTGCTATTGTTTTATTTACTTTGGGACAATCAAACACTTCCAAAGAGGTTGGTTTCTCCACCATAATTACATAAACATTATTCGGCTCACTTCGTACATTTTAGTTTTAATATTTGAAAACTTTTATTGTTTGCTTGATTTTGGATTTGAATTTGAATCGGTTTCGAACTAACGCGAGATTAGCAACAGTAACTGAGGTGACGTGGCATCGTTAACGTGGGATTACTGTAGCCTAATTATCCGGGCGTCACAAATCTCCTCCACTACAAGAAATCTCGTCCCAAGATTTAAGAGGGGAATTGAGGGGGAAGGGATTTGGCTACGAAATTCTAACGAGCGTTCTGAATCTTGGTTGCTCTTCTTGAAGCGGCCGATCCATTATGTTGATGTCTTCATTTCTCTGCTTCAGATCATCATGATGTAGTACACATCCTTTCTTCGGGATCTTCATCGTACTTACGGAAAGAATAAGGGGCGGGCATTCCGGGAGAACGGACCTCTGCAAGGTCGACTATCTGGTCGATAACATCAAGGAAGATGGCGGAAGTAACTCTCGAATTTAAACTTAAGAAAATATCAAGAGCGAAGTAAGGAGGTATCGTGTGAAGTTTCGAGCGGGCAGGCAATCGTTTGATGCCTGAAACAGGGCGTGGAAGGGGTTCAAAGCAATAGGTATAAGTATTGTGTCTGATACCAGAATTGATGATCTCTCGGAAGGTGGCTCGTGAGTCACATACGAGGCCAAGTGCGAGGAACAACCTTAAGAATAGGGGGTGTATAGGAGAGTCAGGTTTCGATCCTGTGGAACTATGGGTTACGGGCCCACCATGTGGGTTAAAAGTAGGAAGGAGGTGATGCCTTGCACGATCATGCAAGTAAGGCATGTCAGAGGGTAGCCTGTCAGTTATATGTTAGCAACAATGTCGGTACCAAGGGCAAGGGACGAAGAGAATCATTCTCCTGCTCGTTGAACGAGGCGGACCAATAGGCAAAGTTCTCGTCCATCGGTGGTTACTGGAATGTCGTCAACAATAGTAACAGGGTCTTACCGACATGATTGTACACCTAGGTGTTTACATAAGCAGAAGAATATTACTGCTTAGATCATATAGGTCACCAGAAAGGTTAAACAAAACAATGGAAAGGAAAATGTGTTTAAACACATATTTCAAGGGTATATCCTTCCCAAGGACAAGCAGAGCATGATATCCATGACAAGATATAATGTAGAAAACTCTTTAGGTAGGGGAGAGAAATTTCATGACATTACCCATACAACGGTGTTTGGATAATTGAGCAGGAAACATTTAGCATTGGCTTCAGATGTTCTTGTTGAAAATCGAAGTACCATAGACATGCTCCGAAATAGCCTTGACATGGTCATCAGGTGAAGAACAGACTTTGGAAACACAAAGGATTCATCGGAAACAACTTATAGGATAAGTCTTACAATTTCCTCATGGAAGAATGGATAGCCTTGCTGAAAAGGATTCTATAACAATAGGGACTCGGGCCAGGTGTGCTAGGCATGACATCACCTTACCGGGTCATATGAATACCAATGTTATAACTCTTGGAAATATGTCCCAACCATCATATCTGACAAAGATTCAGATCTGATTGGTGTCAAAATCCATGCCTAAGAAGAAAAGGTACAACACAAATTGACGAGAAGACATTGTAAAATTCTCGGAAAATGAACTATGGAAGCGAGTACTGAAACAAGAGTTCATAGTAAACAAAAGAGAGGATGAGGAGGTGGCTGATGGACTCAGCGACAACCCATTGAAATTTCCAGAAATATGGATTTCCACAATCATGTGAACAAGGAGATAACATCAGTCAAATCAGATGATATAATGATGTATGCGCGAGGAAAACATACACAATTAAACATTGGTTGAAAAGGTGCACCCAAAATATGGGCCTATGTAGCATGATCAATGCTTAGAACAATGGTTCGATAACCAATGGTCTAAGAATGAAATGTAGACCATTAACTTCAAAGCAATAGGGTTGCTAGAAGTGCAGAATCCAAAGAGTACTGTTCACTTGTCGGTGTCCCGGTTAGAATTGACATAGGGAACAAGAATTAATGGTGATGGTGAGAAGTATCACTATACTAGGAACTCTTAAGAGGTGGAGCAATCCTCACAACATCCTTGACATAAAAGACAGTAATACTTCAAGGTAGAACATAATACAAGCTGGAAAGCAAGTTGTATTCATAATGTGGACAAGTTCGCGATGAAAGGAAGTCAAGGGTGTTGTCGATGATACTAAAAATCATCGAGGGCAAGGAGGGTATTTCTCATGATGAACACAGTTGACATCTCGAAAGAAGTCAAAGTGTTGAAGGTGATCCGACACATTTGTCGGGAGGTTTCAAGAGGATGCAATCAAACAACAATGGCAACAAGCAAGGAAATGACGAAGTGGCAAGTTATAGGATCAATATATAAGATGCAAGCTCAGAACCAAAATTGCCTTTCAAGACAAGCAACATGATGTTTAAAGCTCGACGTAAGTCGTGCTCACACACTGAAGAATTCGTGCACTAGAGAAGGACGAGGTAGCACAGTAAAAGGTAGCAAGACCAGGATGCAGCCGATAGTCTAGGAATGACCAGATTGAGTTCAAAATTTCCTAGTAAAAATACTAGGGGTATTTGATTTGTAGTGCAGAATAATTTCACTAGTCGGTTTCCTCGGTTGACAACAACCCAGAACCCGTAGAGTGATTATGACAAGGAAAGACATTACTTCAACAAAGTTAGTAAGATGTGGTGCAATGGCAAGATATCTTCGAGATACCAGGGGTAATACTCGAAGGTAGAACATGATAGAAGTAGAATCGGGTCATTGATCTGTGACAGTAGATACTTTAACCTCGCCAAAAATAGATGAGGCACTGGAATGAATTCCCATCAGATATATCAGATCAGGACAGCATGGTCGGAACCATAACTGTAAGGAATCAATTCAAGAATACCAAAAGAATCATACAGCTGGATAATCATTTTGCAAGAAGCTTCCAAGATGGTCTACATCATTTTCATGGGCATGAACACAAAGTTTAAGGTTGACTCCCACTTCTTTAATGCATATCATTTCATTCACCTCTCGCTTTGATATAACTGTAGTGTTGGAATTTTATCTGGTAAAACACCAGAAGAGTATGACTTGTGAAAACTTTCGGGTTCTCACGGATTAGGGGAAGGCATAGGTTCAACCCATCGGGCATCTTAGTAACATATACCACAAGTTTCAAAAGTAAATACACAAGCTTGAAAGCAGAGCATGGTTGGCCAAGCAAAGGATACAATTTACCAAAGGCATTATATACCCGTGGAAAGGCTCACAAGGTTATTGAATATGAAAGACAATGTCGAATGAAATCCAACAATGGATCGGGCGATCCACAACGGAGCCGATCTGAGTATCGGTACTCAATCAGAGGAAGAAAGAATGCACAAGCATCAGATTATAGAACATCCAAATAATTCGATGCTTAGATAACAAAGGAATTATGATTTCCAAAACAAGGGATCAGAAGCAGATGCTCTGATCAAGGATGGATAAGTTGGATAGACCAGAGGCACAATTGACGACAAATAGTTTGGTCTTTAACCATCTCATGTTCAAAATGACGTCTGAGCCGAAAAAATAATTTAGAAGGGTTGATAGATGATTGTGTGCATTCGCACACATGTTGAATCAATAGGATCAAAATGACGGTGTCAAAAGATACTAGTGAATATTGCTAGTGATATGGGAGCATCCATAATGTAAGCATTCAAGTATTTGCAGAGCAATAGTTTGAAGAGGATGCTCAGAAGGTCGGATAGTATTTCAGAGTATCTTACGAAGCATACGAACAACTGGGGATGAACAGATACTCAATAAGTGCGAGGAATTTTCAATAGGGATATTCATGTGGTAAAGAACTGCAAGGCAGTAAGCTTAAAGGATTTTCGGAACAACGGAGAGCAATTTAGGGCATCTTGTAATAACAAGAGCAACTGAGGATGAAGGTATGAACGACAATTGTAGGTAGTTATCCATAAGGGTATATAGGTGGTAGGGGATTGTAAAGTCGGTGGGCACAAGGGTCTCGGGAAAACCTCGGAGAGTATCTTCAGAATCTTGTGGTGCAGCAAGTGATCAACTGGAGTGAGGGGCTCTCCGGGAGAAAGTATTTTCGAGAACCTAAAGTTAGTTTTTTTTGCAAAATCATTTAACCCGAATAGAAGAGAGATCAGAGTCCCAGAGTAAAGATCAAGGAGTAAAAGATCCTAATACCACCCAATGGCGACGTGGGCCCATGGGCCGCACAGCCATGTTAGTAAAACAGTTTTGTAATGTCTAGACTCGACTTCGGCCAAGAAGTGTGGAAGGGGGATTCCTACAGGCAGTCGGCTCTGATACCAACTTGTGACGCCCCCGATTCAATCGTACACTAATCATGCATGCAAACGTGTACGATCAAGATCAGGGACTCACGGGAAGATATCACAACACAACTCTAAAAACATAAATAAGTCATACAAGCATCATAATACAAGCCAGGGGCCTCGAGGGCTCGAATACAAGTGCTCGATCATAGACGAGTCAGCGGAAGCAACAATATCTGAGTACAGACATAAGTTAAACAAGTTGCCATAAGATGGCTAGCACAAACTGGGATACAGATCGAAAGAGGTGCAGGCCTCCTGCCTGGGATCCTCCTAAACTACTCCTGGTCGTCGTTAGCAGCCTGCACGTAGTAGTAGGCACCTCCAGCATAGTAGGAGTCGTCGTCGATAGTGGCGTCTGGCTCCTGGACTCCAATGTCTGGTTGTGGCATCCGAGAAGAAGAGGAAAACGAGGGAAAAGAGGGAGCAAAGCAACCGTGAGTACTCATCCAAAGTACTCGCAAGCAAGGAGCTACACTACATATGCATGAGTATATGTGTAAGGAGGCAATATGAGTGGACTGAACTGCAGAATGCCAGAATAAGAGGGGGATAGCTAGCCCTATCGAAGACTACGCTTCTGGCAGCCTCCGTCTTGTAGCATGTAGAAGAGAGTAGATTGAAGTCCTCCAAGTAGCATCGCATAGCATAATCCTACCCGGCGATCCTTCCCTCGTCGCCCTGTGGAAAAGCAATCACCGGGTTGTCTGTGGAACTTATCTGGGTGTGTTTTATTAAGTATCCGGTTCTAGTTGTCATAAGGTCAAGGTACAACTCCGGGTCGTCCTTTTACCGAGGGACACGGCTATTCGTATAGATTAACTTCCCTGCACGGGTGCACCACATAACCCAACACGCTCGATCTCATTTGGCCGGACACACTTTTCTGGGTCATGCCCGGCCTCGGAAGGTCAACACGTCGCTGCCCCATCTAGGCCTAACAGAGAGGTCAGCACGCCGGTCTAACTCCTATGGCGCAGGGGTCTGGTCCCATCGCCCATTGCACACCTGCACGTTGCGAGGGCGGCCAGAAGCAGACCTAGCAACCTCCATTACAAAGGAAGTCACGTTACGCGGTCCAATCAGATGCGCGCCGCTCAGTCGCTGACGTCTAGAAGGCTTCGGCTAATACCACGACGTCGAGTGCCCATATCTTTCCCACATAGTTGGTTAGTGTGTATAGGCCAGTGGCCAGACTCAGATCAAATACCAAGATCTCGTTAAGCGTGTTATTATGAAGCAACCGCGAACGCCGACCAGGGCCAGGCCCACCTCTCGCCTAGGTGGTCTCAACCTGCCCTGTCGCTCCGCCACAAAGTAACAGTCGGGGGCCGTCAGGAACCCATGCCCACCTCTACCGGGATGGAGCCACCTATCCTTCCAGCCCCCACATCGAAATCACTTGCGGGTACTCAACGAGCTGACCCGACTTTAGTCACCATCTATATAGTATGTATATATGTATAGTATATACCCGTGATCACCTCCCAAGTGATCACGGCCCGATAGTATAGCAATGCAGACTGACAAGAATGTAGGGCCAATGACGATAAACTAGCATCCTATTCTAAGCATTTAGGATTGCGGGTAAGGTATCAACGACTGTAGCAACAATGACAGGCTATGCAACAGAATAGGAGTAACCGAACAGTAACATGCTACACTACTCTAATGCAAGCAGTACAGAGAAGAATAGGCGATATCTGGTGATCAAAGGGGGGCCTTGCCTGGTTGCTCTGGAAAGAAGGACGAGTAGCCAACACCGTAGTCGAACTGGGGGTCGCCAGCAGTCTCGGAGTCTATCGGAAAGGAGTAACGTAGAGGGAACACAATAAATTACAGAGCAATCAAAGTATCACAAAGTGTAACAAGACAATACACGGTGTTCGGCGTCCCCTAACGCGGTAGTAGGTGATACCGGTGAAGGGGGGAAACATTCGGGAAAGTATTCCCGGTGTTTCGCGTTTTCGGACAGACGGACCGGATGGGGAAAGTAGCATGTTTGCTATGCTAGGGATGTGTGGCGGACGAACGGGCTGCATATCCGGATTCGTCTCATTTTTCTAATCAACTTTCATGTAGAAAACTTTTTCATCCGAGTTACGGTTTATTTTTCTATAATTTTTCAAAGTTTTAAATGATTTTCTAGATTTTTTATTTACTTTTAATTTCGAAAATCAGCAGTTAAAAACTGGGTGCACCCGGTGCAGTGCACCAGAGGTGCACCAGTGAGGCTGACCAGTGGGTCCAGTCAACTGCTGACCCAGCAGTTGACTGGTCCACGGTTGACCAGTCAAAGGTCCTGTGGGACCCGGTTGTCATACCCTGTAATATTTTAACAGTGTCTAGTTAATTTCTAATTAGGCTTATTAGAGGGTGGCCCACCTGTCTTAAAGCTATATCTAATCTACTAAAAAATGAACTTAATCAAATGGGGTCCATACGTCATATTGTAGCAACTAACCTAACTAGTACTACCAATTAGTCCTAATCTAATTAGCACGGTCGGCCACTGGTGGCTGTGCACACCACGAACACAGCAATGCCGCCATGGTCATTAGGAGCAGCAAGTAGTGCACAGCAGCGGCAGCAGCTAACAATAGCAGCAGCTGCAGAAGCTAAGAAGCTAAACATCGCAGGGCAGCAGCTAAGCAGCGGCAGAAACAGAAGGCAGCGACAGGGGCGGCGCTAGGCGGCGGGCGGCAGCAGGAGCGGCGCTAGGCGATGGCCGGCGAGCAGCGGCACACGGAGGCGAGGTCAGGCCAGGCGCGCGGGCAGCAATACGTAGCAGGAGCAGCTCACGCACACACGTATGTATGTGTACAGGCGAGCTCGGATGTGCTCAGGGACGGCAAACGGCGACCGAATCGAGATGGGGGAAGAAGGGATCCGGAGGAGTTGCTCACCGCGAGTCCATTGGCACGCTCGGGGAGGGTCGGGCTGGACCGGAGAGGCAGTGGTGATGGCGAGACGGCGACGACTGGATGAAGAAGACGAAGACTGCGTCGGCTACGCAGCTCCCCGCCTCGTTCCAATGCCCTGAACGGACGCGGTAGCGCGCGGCCAACCCCCGGGATGTGCTCCCGTACGCCGGAGAGGCTGGTGGACACGTCAACGACGGCGAGGCAGCGGTGACCGTGTGAGCTTGCGAGCTCAAAATCGAGCCAGAGGAGAGGGGGACGATGGGGATCGAGGGGGGAATGAATGAGGGCGAGCTAGGGTTTCTGGGGAACGCCTTAGTAGGCCGAGGGAGGGTGCGGATGGCCGGCACGTGGCCCTGGCACCATGGATGGCCGGCACGCACGGTTGCGCCTCTCCTCTGCGAGAGGTAGAGGAAAAGGCCGGTCAGTTGGGCTGGGCCTGGTACAGTGTTAGTAGTGGGCTTAGTGAAAAGGGGGATTTCCCCCTTTCTTTTATTTTGCTTTCTGTTTTATTCTTTTCTTTTTACTTACTTTACCTTTACTGTTTTCTATTATTTTCAATATAATTTAGTTTTAGTAAAATATAAAGTTAGTTCCTAAATTAGTGTTACTACATATTCTAATGCCACAAAAACTTGGGCAACTAGATAAAATAGTTTAATATTTTATTAATCGTAAAAGGCATAAAATTAATTGTTTTGCTACTGTTTTATTTACTTTGGGACAATCAAACACTTCCAAAGAGGTTGGTTTCTCCACCATAATTACATAAACATTATTCGGCTCACTCCGTATATTTTAGTTTTAATATTTGAAAACTTGTATTGTTTTCTTGATTTTGGATTTGAATTTGAATCGGTTTCGAACTAACGTGAGATTAGCAACAGTAACCGAGGTGACGTGGCATCGTTAACGTGGGATTACTGTAGCCTAATTATCCGGGCGTCACAAAGAGTGTCAACTTTAGAAAGTAGTGATCCCACTATTTTGGAGGATGTTGAATCTTATTGTGATGAACATGAAAGTGGATTTGGAAGAGTGTCAACTTTATTTAGTGATGATTCCACTATTTCAGAAGAGGTTGATTATGAGAAAAAAGTTGCTATCTATGATGATTATTGTGATGACTTGTATGCTATTAAGAATAATGATAATCATGAAACTTGTCATCATGATTTTAGTTTTCAATTGGATTATGCCTCACATGATTATTATTTTGTTATGTTTGCTCCCACTACTATTCATGAGAAGAATTTTGCTTATGTGGAGAGTAATAAAATTTCTATGGTTGTAGATCATGAAAAGAATATTTTAGGTGCTGGTTATATTGTTGAATTCATTCATGATGCTACTGAAAACTATTATGAGAGAGGAACTTATGCTGGTAGGAGTTGCAATAATGTCAAGTTTCCTCCCTATGTGCTTAAATTCTTGAAGCTATGCTTGTGTTACCTTCCTATGCTAGTTGATTATTGTTCCCATAAGTTGTTTGCTCACAAAATCCCTATGCATAGGAAGTGGGCTAGACTTAAATGTGCTAGTCATATTCTTCATGTTGCTCTCTTTATGTTTCAATTCTTATCTTTTATGTGAGCATCATTGAAATCATCATGCCTAGCTAAAAAGGCATTAAAGAAAAGCGCTTGTTGGGAGACAATCCAATATTTATCCTTACTGTTTTTGTGTATCCACATGATTATATTACTGTAGTAATCATGTTTTATAGCTTTTTTGTTTCAATAAAGTGCCAAGTAGAACCTTTGGGAAAACTTGGGTGAAGTTTATATGATCTTGTTGTAGAAAACAGAAACTTTAACGCTCACGAGAATGGATGCCAGTTTTTACTGGAGGGTGCTTTTAGGTTGATTATTTTTGCAGATGATTAATAGACAGATTACTCAGGTCCAGAAATTTATTTCATAATTTTTGGGGTTCCAGAAGTATATGTTTGATACAGATTACTACAGACTGTTCTGTTTTTGACAGATTCCGTTTTCATTGTGTTGTTTGCTTATTTTGATGCATCTATGGCTCGTATTAAGTGGTATGGACCATAGAGAAGTTGGAATACAGTAGGTTTAACACCAATATGAATTTAGAATAAGTTAATTACAGTACCTAAGTGGGGGTTTTATTTTCTTATACTAACGGAGCTTACGAGTTTTGTTTGAGTTTTGTGTGGTTGAAGTTTTCAAGTTTTGGGTAAGGATTCGATGGACTATGGAATAAGGAGTGGAAAGAGCCTAAGCTTGGGGATGCCCAAGGTACCCCAAGGTAATATTCAAGGACAACCAAGAGCCTAAGCTTGGGGATGCCCCGGATGGCATCCCCTCTTTCGTCTTCGTTCATCGGTAACTTTACTTGGAGCTATATTTTTATTCACCACATGATATGTGTTTTGCTTGGAGCGTCATTTTCTTTTGTTAGTATTTGCTTGCTGTTAGTTATAATAATTTTTTGCATCTTTAGTTTCAATAAAAAAGTCAAGGATAGCCTTTGCCATGCTTATTTTGCTAGTATACATGTTGCTGTTTGGAAACAGAAAGTTTACCGCTGTTGCAAAAATTCCCTAGAAAAGTCAGAGAATGGTATAACGTTGAATATTTTTGCATATTAAGCTCTGATAAATTTATTACAGTGGGAATTTTAGTTCATAATTTTTGGAGTCAGGTAAGTATTGATACTCTTGCATTCTTTAAAGACTGTACTGTTTTGGCAGATTGCTGTTATGTTTGCATTGTTGGCGTATGTTTGCTTGTTTAATGATTCTATTTTAGTATAGGAGTATTAAATATGCAGAGGCATTTAGTATGCAATGTTGAATAATAATGTTAGTGATTTGTTACAGTATAAGATGTTATGGTTTTGCATTGGTTTATACTAACCTATCTCACGAGTTCTTGTTGAGTTTGTTGTGAATGAAGCTTTTGATAAAAAGAGAAACCATGATATGAGAGGAATTAAGGAGACATAAAATCTCAAGCTTGGGGATGCCCAAGGCACCCCAAGATAATATTTCAAGAAGTCTCAAGCATCTAAGCCTGGGGATGCCCCGGTAGGCATCCCACCTTTCTTCTTCAATCACTATCGGTTAGTATCGGTTGAGCCTAAGTTTTTGCTTCTTCCCATGAGTTGTGCTATCCTTGCATTGTCATTTTATTTTGCTTTGCTTGATGTTTGAATACAATACCAAGATCTGAAATTCTTTAATGAGAGAGAGTCTTCACATAGTTGCATAATTATTTAGCTACTCATTGATTTTCACTTATATCTTGTTGGAGTAGTTTGTCGTTTGCTCTAGTGCTTCACTTATATCTTTTAGAGCACAACGGAGGTTATATTTTGTAGAAATTGTTAGTCTCTCATGCTTTACTTATATTATTTTGAGAGTCTTAAATAGCATGGTTATTCGAATGAAAACTATCATAGGAAGTGAATTGGATGCTATGATCGATTTGATGCTTGATAATTGTTTTGAGATATGGAGGTAGTAATATTAAAGTCATGCTAGTTGGGTGATTATGGATTTAAAGAATGCTTGTGTTGAAGTTTGTGATTCCCGTAGCATGCACGTATGGTGAACCGCTTTGTGATGAAGTTGGAGCACAATTTTATTTATTGATTGTCTTCCTTATGAGTGGCAGTTGGGGACGAGCGATGGTCTTTTCCTACCAATCTATCCCCCTAGGAGCATGCGTGTAGTGCTTTGGTTTTTGATGACTTCATTTTTACAAAAAGTATATGAGTTCTTTTGACTAATGTTGAGTCCATGGATTATACGCACTCTTTCACCCCTCCATTATTGCTAGCCTCTCTTGTATCGTGCAACTTCCGCCGGTACCATACACCCACCATACTCCTTCCTCAAAACAGCCACCATACCTACCTATTATGGCATTTCCATAGCCATTCCGAGATATATTGCCATGCAACTTTCCACCTTTCCGTTCATATGACACACATTACTTTTGTCATATTGCTTTTTGCATGAACATGTAGTTGACATTGTATTTGTGGCAAAGCCACCATTCATAATTCTTTCATACATGTCACTCTTGATTCATTGCATATCCCGGTACACCACTGGAGGCATTCATATAGAGTCATATTTTGTTCTAAGTATCTAGTTGTAATTGTTGATTTGTAAATCCATAAAAGTGTGATGATCATCATTATTAGAGCATTGTCCTAGTGAGGAAAGGATGATGGAGACTATGATTCCCCCATAAGTCAGAATGAGACTGCGGACGAAATAAAAAAAAGAGTGGCCATAAAAAAGAGAAAAGGCCCAATAAAAATATAAAAAAAATGAGAGAAAAAGAGAGAAGGGACAATGCTACTATCCTTTTTCCACACTTGTTCTTCAAAATAGCACCATGATCTTCATGATAGAGAGTCTCATATGTTGTCACTTTCATTTACTAGTGGGAATTTTTCATTATAGAACTTGGCTTGTATATTCCAATGATGGGCTTCTTCAAAATGCCCTAGGTCTTCGTGAGGAAGCAAGTTGGATGCACCCCACTAGTTTTCTTTTGTTGAGCTTTCATATATCTATAGCTCTAGTGCATCCGTTGCATGGTAATCCCTACTCACTCACATTGATATCTATTAATGGGCATCTCCATAACCCGTTGATATGCCTAGTTGATGTGAGACTATCTTCTCTCTTTTTTTTCCACAACCACCATTCTATTCCACATATCGTGCTATGTCCATGGCTCACGCTCATGTATTGCGTGAAAATTGAAAGAGTTTAAGATTATTAAAGTATGAAACAATTGCTTGGCTCGTCATCGGGGTTGTGCATGATTAAATACTTTGTGTGATGAAGATAGAGCTTAGCCAGACTATATGATTTTGTAGGGATCACTTTCTTTTGTCCATGCTATTTTGAGAAGACATGATTACTTGCTTAGTATGCTTGAAGTATTACTATTTCTTATGTCAATGAACTTTTATTTTGTATTATTTGGATCTGAACATTCATGCCACAATAAAGAAAATTACTTTGAGAATCATGCTAGGTAGCATTCCACATCAAAAATTCTGTTTTTATCATTTACCTACTCGAGGACGAGCAGGAATTAAGCTTGGGGATGCTTGATACGTCTCCAATGTATCTATAATTTTTTATTGTTCCATGCTATTATATTATCTGTTTTGAATGATTATGGGCTTTATTATACACTTTTATATTACTTTTGGGACTAACCTATTAACCGGAGGCCCAGCCCATATTGCTGTTTTATTGCCTGTTTCAGTATCTCAAAGAAAAGGAATATCAAACGGAGTCCAAACGGAATGAAACCTTCGGCATCGTGATTTTTTGGAAGATTATCATCCTGGAGGCTTGGAGAGGAAGTCAGAAGATCCTCGAGGAGCCCACGAGATAGGAGGGCGCCCCCCCCTGTAGGGCGCGCCCCCTGTCTCGTGGACCCCTCGAGCACCCCCCGACCGACTTCTTTCGCCTATATAGTCCCACGTACCCAAAAACATCCACGGAGAAGATAGATCGGGAGTTCCGCCACCGCAAACCTCTGTAGCCACCAAAAACCTCTTGGGAGCCCTTCCCGGCACCCTGCCGGAGGGGGGATCCATCACCGGTGGCCATCTTCATCATCCCAGCGCTCTCCATGACGAGGAGGGAGTAGTTCACCCTCGGGGCTGAGGGTATGTACCAGTAGCTATGTGTTTGATCTCCCTCTCTCGTGTTCTCTCTCGTGTTCCCTCTATGGCACGATCTTGATGTATCCCGAGCTTTGCTATTATAGTTAGATCTTATGATGTTTCTCCCCCTCTACTCTCTTGTGATGAATTGAGTTTCCCCTTTGAAGTTATCTTATCGGATTGACTCTTTTATGAGAACACTTGATGTATGTCTTTCCGTGCTTACCTGTGGTGACAATGGGATGTCATGTGCCTCTTGATGTATGTTTTGGTGACCAACTTGCGGGTTCCGCCCATGAACCTATGCATAGGGGTTGGCACATGTTCTTGACTCTCCGGTAGAAACTTTGGGGCACTCTTTGAAGTACTTTGTGTTGGTTGAATAGATGAATCTGAGATTGTGTGATGCATATCGTATAATCATGCCCACAGATACTTGAGGTGACAATGGAGTATCTAGGTGACATTAGGGTTTTGGTTGATTTGTGTCTTAAGGTGTTATTCTAGTACGAACTCTTTTATAGATTGATCCGAAAGAATAACTTTGAGGTGGTTTCGTACCCTACCATAATCTCTTCATTCGTTCTCCGCTATTAGTGTCTTTGGAGTGACTGTTTGTTGCATGTTGAGGGCTTGTTATTTGATCTATCTATGTTATTATTGTTGAGAGAACTTGCATAGTGAAAGTATGAACCCTAGGCCTTGTTTCCTATCATTGCAATACCGTTTACGCTCACTTTTACCACTTGTTACCTTGATGTTTTTATAATTTCAGATTACAAATACCTTTATCTACCATCTATTTTGCACTTGTATCACCATCTCTTCGCCGAACTAGTGCACCTATACACGCACCTCCCTCGACCTCCCGCCCATATAGTCCCCTCACGATCTCGAGGGGATCTCTCTGTCACAAACACACCCTCTCTCCCTCCCCATGCGTCCATGTTCTCCATGTGTCCCTCTCGACCTTTGTTCCTTGTTGGATAGACCTCTATTGGACATGTGCTATAGGGATGTCTCTCTCCATTGCAAACAATCACGCATTAGCTATCTTCGTGTATCTCCTCGCCTCGCTTTTCTATCTCGGAGATGCATGTGTGATATGTTTGCATAAGAAACGAAAAAACACACACTCTCTCTAATTTATCGTTTGTTGTCACTTTCTCTTTCACACACATACTCTTTTTGCACACTCACTCATTCTCCTTCACACGCACTTGATCTCTCTCGACTTAGGCACTCTCTTCGGTCCATAGCATATAGATTTATTGAAAAGTCAAACATCACACAGTTTGACCATGTATGTGGAGAAAAACAATTACATCTAGAATGGCAAACATATACCATTAGATTCACCATGAGATGTAGTTTCGTATGATGTATTTTTGGTATTGTAGATATAAATAACATTTGCGTAAACCTGATCAAAGTATCCAAAGTTTGACTTCTAAAAAGTATACATGCACTGCATTATCGAGCGGATGGAATATCTCTTTCCCCCTCTCAGCTATCTGACGAACCACTCAGCCTTATCGGGGCTCCTCTATCTCTCTCAAACTTTATATCTCCCTGGTTCACACATACACATGTCTCGCTCATGCTATACATATAGACTGATCCAACACTCTCCGCCCTTGTTCTCTCTCAATGTGACACGCACCCACCTAAGTACCATAATCCCTCACTCCATCATAGGCGCAAGCACCCCCCCCCCCTAAATATGATTATCTCTCACTAGCCATCAGGAACACACGTATTGTCTCCTTCCATCCATACGTCTATCTCGATATCTCTCGGGGTATCTTCTATTGCGCACACACCTTGTCACTCGATCTCCCACCCATGTAGTCCCATCACGATCTCCACGGGATCTCTCTATGACAAACATACACTCTCTCCTCGCCATGTCTGCATTTTCTCCGTATGTCTCTATCGACCTCTCTCCCTTGTTTGCTAGACCCCTCTTGGCCACGTGCTAGGGGTCTTTCTATCTCGGTTGCAAACAACCACACACTATCTCCTCACCTTGCTTCCGTTGTCAAAGATGCATGTGTGATATGTTTGCATAAGACACACACTCTTTTTCTCTACTTTAATCAGGTGTTGTCCAAGTATCTTTCACACACGCACACACGCTTTTTTCACTCACTCTTTCTATTTCTCTCTCTCTCTCTCTCTAGTTAGGGACTCTCTCACATCCATAGGCATATGGATGTTTTGAAAAGTCAAACCTCAGAAAAGTTTGACCAGGTATATGTAGAGAAAAACATTTACATCTGGAATGATCATTAGATTCATCACAACATGTACTTACTTCATACTATCATTTATCTTTGGTATTATAGATATAAGTAATTTCTTTATAAACTCGGTCAAAGTTTCAAAAGTTTGACTTTAAAAGAAATGTTGGAACTACATTATCGAAAGAAGGGAGTAGCTCTTTCTCTCTCTCTACTATCTCTCACGAGCCTCCCCTCTCACTCGAACTCTCTATACCGACGGATTATATGCTCACTGTGTCAGCGTATAGCTCCATATATTTTTTAGTTGACCAGCCAACCAGTCCACATGCTGCCTTGTCAGCTCGTGTTCTCTATCTTCGTGTGCTGGCCCATGTGGTAGTGGGTGAAAATAAGTAACCTAGAGGCCTATCTAACATGCGGTGAAGTAAACAAAGTTGAAACCACTCAGGGTAGCACCCCGCACCCTAGTAAATTTAGGGCGCATTGAGGACACACTTCTTCCGCGTGAAGGACGCACTCGCGCACAATTCACCACTGTGCGGCGGCATGCACAGAAGGACGCACTCACGCACACCCAGCACACAACACACACCAGCACACGTGTACACCGGCGTCGCCGCCGGTTGGGATGGACGGCAAGGCAACCAACAAGCGGAGGAGGCTCGAGCCAAAACCGCATCCGGTGAGCCTGGACTTCATTAACAGCCTCCCCAACGACATGCTGCTCGTCATCATCGGCCTCCTCCCCACCAAATCTGTCGTGCGGACCGCCCTGCTCTCCCGGCGGTGGCGCCTGATGTCTACTACACAACCATTTTCTTGTAGATGTTGTTAGGCCTCCAAGTGCAGAGGTTTGTAGGACAGTAGCAAATTTCCCTCAAGTCGATGACCTAAGGTTTATCAATCCGTGGGAGGCGTAGGATGAAGATGGTCTCTCTCAAACAACCCTGCAACCAAATAACAAAGAGTCTCTTGTGTCCCCAACACACCCAATACAATTGTAAAATGTATAGGTGCACTAGTTCGGCAAAGAGATGGTGATACAAGTGCAATATGGATGGTAGTAAAGGTATTTGTAATCTGAAATTATAAAAACAGCAAGGTAGCAAGCGATAAAAGTGAGCGTAAATGGTATTGCAATGGTAGGAAACAAGGCCTAGGGTTCATACTTTCACTAGTGCAAGTTCTCTCAATAATAATAACATAACTGGATCATATAACTATCCCTCAACATGCAACAAAGACTCACTCCAAAGTCACTAATAGCGGAGAACAAACGAAGAGATTATGGTAGGGTCCGAAACCACCTCAAAGTTATCCTTTCTGATCTATCTATTAAAGAGTCTGTAGTAAAAATAACATGAAGCTATTCTTTCCGTTCGATCTATCATAGAGTTCGTACTAAAATAACACCTTAAGACACAAATCAACCAAAACCCTAATGTCACCTAGATACTCCATTGTCACCTCAAGTATCCGTGGGCATGATTATACAATATGCATCACACAATCTCAGATTCATCTATTCAACCAACACAAAGTACTTCAAAGAGTGCCCCAAAGTTTCTACCGGAGAGTCAAGACGAAAAAGTGTGCCAACCCCTATGCATAGATTCCCAAGGTCACGGAACCCACAAGTTGATCACCAAAACATCCATCAAGTTGATCACGTGAATATCCCATTGTCACCACAGATAAGCACGGCAAGACATACATCAAGTGTTCTCAAATCCTTAAAGACTCAATCCAAAAAGATAACTTCAAAGGGAAAACTCAATCCATTACAAGAGAATAGAGGGGGAGAAACATAATAAGATCCTACTATAATAGCAAAGCTCACGATACATTGAGATCGTGTCAAATTAAGAACACGAGAGAGAGAGAGATCAAACACATAGCTACTGGTACATACCCTCAGCCCCGAGGGTGAACTACTCTCTCCTCGTCATGGAGAGAGCTGGCATGATGAAGATGGCCACCGGTGAGGGATCCCCCCTCCAGCAGGGTGCCGGAACAAGGTCCCGATTGGTTTTTGGTGGCTACAGAAGCTTGCGGCGGCGGAACTCCCGATCTATTGTTGTCTTCGATGTTTTTAGGGTATATGGACTTATATAGGTGAAAGAAGTTGGTAGGCGGACGCTCGAGGGGCCCACGAGATAGGGGGCACGCCTAGTAGGGGGGGCCCACCCTTGTGACCACCTTGAAGCTTCCTTGACTTCAACTTCAAGTCTCCCGGATCATGTTCGTTCCAAAAATCACGCTCCCGAAGGTTTCATTCCGTTTGGACTCCGTTTGATATTCCTTTTCTTCGAAACACTGAAATAGGCAAGAAAACAACAATATGGGCTGGGCCTCTGGTTAATAGGTTAGTCCCAAAAATAATATAAAAGTGTATAATAAAGCACGTAAACATCCAAAAAATATAATATAATAGCATGAATGCTTCATAAATTATAGATACGTTGGAGACGTATCACGCCCCCTCTGGCGCCGCATCCCCCTCAACCTCACCGTGGATTTATGTGTCTTGCTGGCCCCGCAACAAGACATCAATTGGGAAGAAATCACTCTAGCTATTCCACGTTATGGTCATTGAGAATGCGCCTTCCTTGAGAGATTGCTTGTATCGGATCTAGAAGGTCTAACAAAAATCAGGGTCATTGACATGCCGAAATTGACAGCGTTGGTGTACTCGTCTGCCAAATTCTCCGAACTCTTTATTGGATCCGTAATCGTTCAAGTACAACACTCATATTCTTCTCCGTCTTCTTGAAATTCACATTTTTAAATTTCTTCTTGATGTATTTACGACCATCTTCCAGAAAATGATTCCCACAAGCTTGACCCAGTGTCGGTGGGAAACGACACCTATGGGATCACAAGAATCCCTACTGCAGTTGCGGGGAGCGGGATTGTGAGAACAGCGGGACTAATGGACAGCACAAAGGGGAATTTACCAAGGTTCACACCGCAAAGATGCGTAAAACCCTACGATCCTGCTTTGGTGGATTTATTAGTGTTCTTGAGCTCTTGAACTAGCTCTGGGTGTTGCCAGGTTCCAAAGATCCTAATCCTTTTCCCGTGCGCTTTGGGCCTCCTTTTATAGGCGAAAGGGGTTGCCACAGTGGCACACATGAGGTGGAAAGCGCTACAGCACTGTGAGCTTATCGCTAGTATTACAGGACAAAGTGCATTAAATGCAGAGCTTAGGTGTCCCTTTGCTTTATCGGGGACGGGGGCGAGGCTCGTCCCGTCTATCGCCGCCCCTCCTGGCTTTGACACGTGCCCTGGTGGAGCCTCCATGAAGGGCTGCATGTTGCCACGCAGGTGCCTGCCCAGCTGGTCGGGTCGGCAGCTGCATGCGAACGGCGGCGGTGGAGACTTGATGGCGCGGGCCTGGCAGTGGCCCTATTGGCACGCCTGGGAGGGTCTTGCCGGGTGGCCCGGCAAGAGTCTTGCCGTGGCACACCGTCGTCCCCGGCAAGAGGTCTTCGTGGGATTCCTTGGCAAGAACCTTGATGAGGATTGTTGCCTTCCTATCCTTATTTGATCTTGGTTGTTTCTTTTTCTTCACAAAGATCTGCATGCCACTACGGAGGTGCCTCCCAAGTACTGTCTCAATGTATTTGCTTAACATTGGTGGGCTCGAAGGTGGCTTACTCTGTTGGTGTGGGGCGAGCTGCCCCGGCAAGGGTCTTGCCGGGGCCACTGAGGCTCCCCGGTAAGGGTCCTTGCAGGGGAAACCTGCTTCGTCCACTCGATCTTTGTGGCCTTGGCCCTTGTTGTTGCTTTGTTTGTCTTATGCCTTCGGCTTCTCTCCGGCTTCCCTCCCATGCCCTGTTTATGCGTGGTCGTGGCAGGTGGCTTCGACTGCCCGTGCACAAGTAAAAGGGGTCAAAATCAGAGCCCCTACTTTTGTACACCGACACCCAGTCTATGCGCAGAGTGAAGATCTTGGCAATAAAATCTATGGGCCCCAATCTGGATCAAGTTGTTGGATTCCTTACATGCTTTCCATGCACGGAGAAGCTACTCATCGAGGTGAAACTTCTTTCCTAAGTAAACGGTAATCACAACGTAGCTCAATGTTTTCATAATTTTCCCAAATTACGATGACAATTGTAGTGTTCAAAACTGCATCTACGCACTGCACCATAAGAAATGTTTTTAGTATTTTTTCTCACGTGATCACCTGCATCATTTTTTTGTTGTACTACTATAGTATCCTAGGCTAGTCATAGTGGAAAGTAACTTAGACTAGTAACTCTATGGTTACCCTAAGAGCAAGTACTACCTCCGTCCTGGTTTACTCTTCCTATTTTGTAGTATCAAAATTTGACCATAGATTTAACTGACAAAATGTTAATGCATGTCACTAAGAACTATATCGTTGGATTCGTATTTGAACATAATTTCAAGGGACAATTCCATTGCTCCCCCTAACTTGAGCCACCACATGGCATTTGCCCCTAATTTTCAGGTATGCTCAAATTTACCCCTCTACCGTTAGATAGTGTTATAAAAATACCCTTCCACTCTGTTATCGTCCGGTCAAAGGCCATTGACTATGATCGTGGCATTCCGTGGACATTTTTGCTCTTCCTGACAAGTGGATCCATGCAAGAAATAAAGAGAAAGGAATAAAATAAAAATGGAAAAACACACACACACACACACACCGCCCCTGCCACCATGACCCCACCATGCCCAAATCCCCTTCTTCCTCCTCCCAGCCCTGTTCATCTAATCCGACAGCAACCACAGCTGGGCGCACAACCATGCACGGCGGAGAGCACGCGGGTGCATGGGAGGAGGATTGCCGGGGGCGGGGGCAGTGGACCATGCCCAATACAGGCGACTGGGAGGCCGGAGTAAGATCTCCGACCACGTTGGCGATCGTCGGAGCTTTGCTTTGTGGGAAGGATATGTCAAGGTCGTGGGACTCAGGGGGGGCAGGGTCCAAGAGCTTCGCATCCATGTCCTGTTGCCGAGGAACATGAGAAGGGAAGCCGGAGCTCGCTAGAGCGGGAGATTGGGGTGCGAATGTGGCCGCCTGGAGGCGGAGAAGACGACCATGGCGTGGCCGAACGGAGGCTTCCCGCGTCAATTCGCTCCATTGGGAGGGAAAGGAGATAATGGCGGAGCTCTTGGACATGGGGGATGGTCACGAGGAGGTCGTTGGCCTCGCGGAAACGAAGGAAGCGACGACAGAGCTTTATTTGTGCGGCACGTGAGGCGATTTAGAGAAGCACCTCGTTCATGTCTCAGTGAAGCCCTTACAAAGCTTCCTCCACGGTCCCTAATCAATGCCTCATCCCGGAGCTGCTTCCCCATGTCAACTTGCTCCGGCCACTTGCTGAGAAACTTGTCACCGGCGAGCTTCCCAGCTGCCCCGTGCATGCTCACCACTCTAGGACGGTGCCACCTCACACCAGCAAGCCCCTGCACCCCGCACAGCTGCTTGCCTCTGCTCGTCACCAATGTTCCAAGCCAGGGCCGTGCGTGCACTCGCCGCCAGCATTTAAATCGCCGGTGAGACACGTGGGGCCTGCCATTAGCCCTTATCCTTTTTAGTGCATAGGTGATAGTGGGCCCTTCTTGGGCAATAGATCTAATTGTAGTGCTAAAAACATAGCTAATTATTACAGGAAATAAATAATGAGTCACTAATATGTGGGCCAAGTCCTCTCTTCATCTAGTCAATGTTGACTACTTTGACTTGGGATAGTTTTTTATTTTTATTTGGATGGGTCCCACCTGTAAGTGGCATGCATGAAGAGGGGCAAAATTGTCCAGAAAATGTACTGTGGATGGTCAAAGGCCTTTGACCTGGCGGTAACGGAGCAGAAGGGTATTTTTATAACACCACCTAATGGCAGAGGGGTAAATTTGAGCATACCTAAAAATTAGGGGCAAATGCCAGGTGGTGGCTCAAGTTAGGGGGAGAAATGGAACTGTCCCTAATTTCAAATGGTATAATTTTTAGTGACATGCATTGGCATTTTCTTAGGTAAATCTATGGTCAAATTTTAATACGAGGTAGTACAAAAGTGGGCTATAACGGCCCTCCACTATGTAGGCCAAACACGTGCCAAATTCACTTGTGATGCATTTGGCATTGATGCCCCTCCATTGCTCACCTGGTGCCCCAATCTGGATCACCTACTTTAAATTGGTACCAAATTAACTCACGCAATGAAAAAACACATGCGTGGGAGAGAGAGAGAGAGGACTAAGGCAATAAAAAACACTTGTTTGGGAGAGTGAGAGGCCGGTGTAGTTGGTTTGTTTGATTTGTTTATACATGTGGGTCTGTGTGCACAGCGGTGCCAACTCTCTCACATCGCGACAGCGGTGCCAAAATCTTTTGATTTGACATCGATGCATATTATGTGGCATACTTTTGAGAAATATGGCATCGGCCACATAGTGGAAGGCAACAAATGCCCAAGCTGTTCACGCGCTCCTAGGTAAATGAGAGGAAAGAGAAAGAGAGAGAGAGTGAAAAAATATCACTAGCCAGCCAACCCTATTGTATGAGCAAATGATATTGGTACCTCTTAATGACACAGCAATCTTATACAGCCAGCTGCTCTAATATGTTCTCTTCTTTTGCAAATAAAAAAAGACCTGAAAGTGAAAAATGTGTTGCACTATAACAATCTCATCGAATGCCTTGATCTCCATCTTATAGAAATTGATTTGATCGACAACCGAGACAGCACATCTAAGATTAGATTGGCCAGGTTCTTTGTTCTGGAGGCAAGTGTGCTCAAGGTAATGAGGTTTGGCGTTCTCTGGCGCAATAATGAATGGCGTGCTGATCACTACAAGCGTCTAAGCCTAAATGACAAAGTCTCCGCAGAAGCTGAATTTGCTTTTGAAACATCAAGTGGCCAGAGACTCGAAAACTTATTTGCCCATTAGTGACTTTTCAGGGCGGTGGATTTTAGTTTGTACGATAATGTTGCATCCGCTTAAAGTAATGAAAGTTCTTACATAAACTTCCTAGTAATTCCCTCTTCGTAGGTGCAGCATTACTCCTAACATTTGTAATATCAGTTTGAAACTTGTAATATTATCGTGTCCTATTCCTGCATTTTCAAAATCCTGCGAGTCAAACTGGTCCTGAGTTGGTGATGATGTTGTGCCTGCCATCTTTCACCAATAGTCGTCGGATCTAGATCTGACGCATACAAACCAAACTTCTCCAGTTTTGCAAAAAGATGCCCGAACTTGTTCCCTATTTACAAACAACTCCTTGTCTCTCACAATCAGCCTTATCTCCTCCACACCACATCTAGAAGGCCATGGAAAAATCTGGCATGATGGCCGCTGCTGGCGCCGTCCACCCCCAATCTTGGTGTTCCGTGCAATGCACGGGCATCTACGCATGGGAAATTATGTCGAACACAACTAGTTATAAGCAGGCTAGCTCTACAGCCATGATGATAGTGACTGCAAACGGTGAGGCTGACTATGGTATGCCGAACACGGCGCCTATACTCAGGTGTCATCTCCGGCGCAGGGTCTTGTCACTTCACTATGAGGAGCAGCACGTAATAATTTGACCAACGGGTAGTACAATGCTACTACATTGGTAGTACTACTAATAGTACTAGAACCACCGTCTGGATTTAGTAGTACTACCACGTCCATCTGGATTTTAGTATCTGACTAGCAATATCTAGTAATGCATGTCACAAAAAATGTACTACTCCCTCTGTAAATAAATACATGGTGTATTGTTTTATTCCTATCGGTGAGAGAACTTAATGTCTTTTTGCTAATTAATAGGATTACATGCAATGAACTAACCACTACATGTCATGTTTGGTAGTCTCAAGTCATTGAAAGCATGCACGTTCCACATCCCTCATTGGTTGATATGTCACGAAATAAGAAATGAGGAGGGAGTTAATGTACCGTGCCTAAGTGTTTTGGGATTATTTGGTTTCCATAAGGTGACTTACACAATTTTTTTATTACATGCATTAACATTTTATTAGTTAAATCAAAGGTCAAAACTTGGCGCAAAATGCAAAAGGGACCAATAAACCGGTAAACATCAAAGTTCTCTCGTTTGGCCCCAACTAGAGGTCCGGTGAGATGACTATACTACACCAGCACGGAGGGGGACGCGACTTCATTGACTTACTGCACCTGCCTTTGGGTGCATGACACGTGGGCCCAACGGGTGGCTGGCCCACCTGTCATACAACCAAAGGCAGGTGCAGTAGAGGGCTGAGGAGTAGATGGCCAACACGCACATGAATTCAACGCAGTCTACACTTATCATATAAAGGCTCCCCGCCAGTCCAATCTAGTACGAAATCCTATGCACCTACGCACGCTAACCAAGGGCAAGAGTGATCACTCCAATCGCAAGATCAGTTGACTAGAAGCTAGACCCATGGAGGCGATGAGCACAAGCATCAGCCGGCTGTGCCAGATGGTCCACGACGACGGCCTGCGGCCCGGCACCGAGGAACGTCTCCAGGTAGTGCTTGAGGCTGCTAGGGCAAGGGGCCGCTTGGACGACAGCTTCATCTCCTTGTTTGAGGAGGTCCTCGTTGGCTTCCTCGACAAGTTCCTCATTGTCAAGAAGCTCGCGAACGACCTTGACGTTCGCCACCAGCCCACACGCCCAGGCTCTGTGACGCCCGCCACCCTCAACGGTCACTATGGTGACAACATCTTCGATGCACTGGTGGCCCTGCGAGTGCCCGTCGTCGCGCCGGAGAATGTCCACCTCGAGGTCGCACACGCCGCGCAGCGCCTGGCGCAGCAAGACACAATCAACATAATCACCCACGTCTACGCACAAATCATCAACAAGGACTACTACATGCAATAGGAGGACGATAGGACGCTGGACTTCTTGGACCACAGGGCAGCCTTGGACGACATTGTTCAGAAGCACGTTGAGCTCGCCGCCAATGCCGCTGCTCCCCACACGTCGGTTAGTGACCCGGCGCACTAGGGCGTGAGGATGTCGTTGATGGATGCGTGTGTACTTTTATCTTTCCGTCAAATCCATGTAGTAGTATATGGTACTACTAGTAATTATCTTACCTTTCGCATCAACTTCATAATTCTTGTACGTACTCCATGCATGAACCGCGCTAGAACCAAACTTCTCATTACTCTAGGGAAAATCGTTAGTTCTATCTATCGGTCGTGCCATGGAGCAGAACCAAATTTTGCAAGTTACAAGTTTAAACGGAAAAGCATGTTGTGTTCGCGTCGCACCCCCACACGGTTGGTCCAGCATGCCGCTCAAGGGGGAATGCGTGTTGTGTTGCATTTTCACTTACAAGTGGGACCATAGTTGAGCATACCGACTATCGGCAAACCCCCACCCCGCCCACCGCGCGATGGCTGAGAAAACAGGAGGGAGAAGAGATGGATGTAGCATGGATCCCAAGAAAATAGGTGTTGGATGGGACTCGTGTGGGCGGCATGTGTCGTACTGCTAGACGTGAAGGCTAGTTATGGCCCATGCCACCCCACAATATCGAGCCTATATCGAGGTGCTGGTTACGTAGAACAATTTTCCTGGAGTCCGTGCTCAGCCCTCCTCTATCTCTCTTCTCAGCCAGCCAGCAGACGCGCAGAGCTCATCGTCTATTTGCTCATACGCGGTCCCACATGTCAGTGAAAATGCAAGAGGACCCACTGAACCTGCACATCTTTCACCTCGACATGCTGGTGATGAAAAACAAATCCAATAAAGATCTTCGGTGGCCGCTTTTGGAATTACTCAAGAGTAGTAAGATTCTATTTATAGTTTAACCCAAGATGCACATCACGTGGCTTCAACTACCACTCCATTTTCTTGCATGACATGACCTGGATGTTGGATGTCCCACGTGTCAGCAAAAGGAGGAAGAACTCGACCAAATCTTCGGTTGCGCTCTCCGATTAGACTAGTTGTGCTAACTTAAAATTTTATTGTGTTAGAATGGATGCAAGTTTTGGTATTGGGAAGAAGAGTACATCCATATATTGATAGAGCGCAATTTAGTAGATGTTCTAGCACTTTTAGCTAGCATAGAGGCTAGAGATGAGACTAGTGCACTTGTTGATAGAATAGAGGCTAGACATGAGACTAGATGCGAGGAAGCAACGTCTACTTCTTTACACTCGAAGAAGAAAGAAGCACGCAAGATCAAGCGTCCGTAGATCAAGAATGAATGCATCGAGAAGGCACTAATCCAACTTATAGGAGCAGTTATGGAAGTTGTATATCTTCTAAAATGTATTCTTGTGGTTCTTGTTTTCTTTGGTCTTGCTTTTCTAGTCAAATTTTGGTGATGTATTTCCATGTACCAAAAATCAATGATGAAAAAAAGATATGTGTTTGTAAAGAAAAATGTACGCGATCGGGATGCGTCCGTGCATTGGGAGCACGGCCACCACATCCGAGAAATGGCCCGGACACGACCCCATTGCCCTACCCAAACAGACAGAATCCGGGCAAAACGGAGGTCTATTTGGGGTCGTGCGTTGGAGTTGCCCTTACAAGTGGGACCGCAGTTGAGGAAACCGACTATCAGCAAACCCCCACCTCGCCCGATGTGCAATGGCTGAGTTAGAGAAACGACGAGGTTGAAGAGATAGCTGTAGCACGGACTCCAAGAAATATGGTGTCAGATGGAAGTCATGCTGGTGGCATGTGCCGTACTCCTGGACGTGAATGCTTGTTCTGGCCCATGCCACCCTACTATATAGTAGTAGTATCGAGGATTCGAGGTGCTGGTTACGTACAGCGAACACATTAACATATGGCCCACCTCACACTGTGGCCAAATTTCCTGGAGTCTGTGCTAGGTTAAAAAGTGTTCTTTGTGAGGGTGGGTGGTAGGGTCACGGTGAAGAAGATATGGGAGATAACCGCTCCTGGACCCTTGGGTTCCTTGTAATGATGTTATTAGTTGAGTCGAGAATGGTCTTGAACGAACCTGCCACGCTAGCCGAGGTGATGACGTCGCACCGATCAATGAGTTCCTCCACCACATCATCTTTCAGATCGGGGCAAGAATAACAGGGTCGTTTTCGGCCTGTTCCAAGGGTGAAGGCAAATGGAGGAGGGGGGAGAGCGTGCGACAGCAGTTCCAAATCGAGAGGGAAAGGCGAAGAGTCGATGGACAGTTGCCAGTTTGCCATGGTACACGAAGAGGCGCCCCGGCCTACACGTTCGTTCGAAAATTGTACAAAAGGACTCGCCGTCGTCTCACTAACATGTTGGAACGGGACCACATGTAAACGAAACATGGCCTGTAATTTCTCGTGCAAAATGCTATCTAGCTGTGTTGGCCTGAGGTGCCGCATTAGTTATCAACCTTTATTTTTTAACATACAATCTGAGTGGATAGCGCCTATGGTCATCACATGTGAGTGGATATATAGGTGGGCTAGGTGGGCAGGCAGCAACAATCTGAGTGCTAAAAGAGTTGATCCAATGCTTGGTTTTTTGGATTTTCCAACTATGACCATTGGATAGAGTGAATCAATGGCTTACGTTCAAAGTTATTCTCATAGTATAGAATGGTATAGGAACGTGGAGAGATTTTGTTGATTTTATATCTGAATAATATAAAATATTATGAGTGCACAAGCTCCACCGCGAGGTTTGTTGCTCCTTCTCGATCTTCGGGGATCTATGTTCTTCCACTCTTTCGTCTAAGACATGAGCTTTGTTCATCCTTTTGCCGACACGCGGGGCATCTGTATGCCTCCATTTTAAAAATCATACTATATGCCTCCATGACACATGGGACATCTAGCATCAAGGTGGCGTGTCATGCAAGAAAATGGAGATATGCAGTGCGTAAGTGAGTCGTGCACTTTGATGGCACCTAGTACTACGCAATATTTTTTCTCCTCGATGGCACATGAATAGTGCACATACTCAATGACACAGCACGGGATGGTAGCCATGGACATGGTCGACCCTTTTTGAAGAGAGTACTAAATAACTTTGATTTGTCCCGTCAACTCAATGAGAAGCTTGCTTGCTACGCCTTCTCCCTCGCCAACGCGTGCGCGGTGACTCGCAGCACGAGGAGAAACTTTTGCTTACAAGCGGTGGACGTGCAGCAGTTCATTTGGTGTCAGATTGCCAGAAGTACTACTGTAGTACCATCATTATTGTTCGGCTTCCGGAAGAGGAGAAGAGCCAAGCGCAAGGTCACCTACTAACCTAGTACAGTACTACTATAGCCAAAGCTGGTCCACCTTTTTAGAGCATGGTTAATTAATATAGGCGGCTCTTGCAGCGGCACATCATTTAGAGCAAGTACTCTCTTCATATGAACAAAGGAAGTGAAACAAAGTTGGAGTGGATGCTAGGTTGCCAATTAAAACATGATTACATAGGAAAAAATCCTATAGCATTCTATCCTATGAATCAAACGACCAATGTAGGAAAATTATGAGGGGGGTCTCTCCAACAGTGTTCCTCGGCTCGCACCTAGCATCACGGTGGTTGAACTTGGAGTCATTCATCTGGTACACGTGGCATCTCAGATCTGGACACAAGGTGACGCGACCTCTCACTTCGTCCGCCATTTGAAGCGGCGTGCCGGTGGAGGGCTAGCATACTCCGATATTAGGTTGGCTCTATGTGATGTGGCAACTTCATATACTAACCGGATGCTGGCTATACTACTACGGTACTCACACTCCAAGAAGTGACTTGAAAACAATTCATAAATTGAGTCTATGACATGCATTTACAAATGTACCATTCCTTACATACAACAAGTCATCAACACACAACGACAATGAGGATACATGTTATATTATAGATTATTTCCAACAAAACATTCTAGTAAATACTGAAGTTTTCATCACACAACAAATAACAAGCAATGAAATGAACTTCAACTCAACCAATCCTCGGCATTGGAAACGCTTGATTTGAACCATAGGTGCTCTGGGAAAGGCCAACTATTGTCAATATCGAGAGCAACGCAGGACTGATCATCCAGGCTAAAGCGGCAT
Organism: Triticum dicoccoides; assembly: GCF_002162155.2. Classification (NCBI taxonomy): domain Eukaryota; kingdom Viridiplantae; phylum Streptophyta; class Magnoliopsida; order Poales; family Poaceae; genus Triticum; species Triticum dicoccoides. The sequence continues at coordinate 658,301,624 of NC_041391.1, read as the reverse complement.
ATATCAGGACCAGGGTAGGGAACCACCACAATGTCTGAGGTATAGATACATTTGCTTCTCATAAATGGTAGTAACATTGTGTCAACAGCAGCTAGATCGCCTTTCACCATCATTGGATAGTTTGGTCCAACGAAGAGCGAGTTTTCTCCAAGACTATCAATACTGAACCAGGGAGAAGGTGTTGGCGCTAACACACTAGTATCCATCCCGAATACCCTGCAACGGGTGTTGGAATAGGTCCAAGAGGGCAACCATGGGAGACAACACGTGCTCCCTCAGTAGTAACAATCTCAGTGCACTCTACACAGACAAGAAGAGGTGATCCATCAGAATTAGTTACCACGCGCCACTGAGTATATAAGTTCTGCTCGTCCTCATGCTCGTGATCATCACCATCATCATCTCCCTCTTGGTTATAAATTTTTTCAAGTATAGGTGGTGGAATGTTCACAGGACCTTGGAAACACAAGAAGGTTAATTAGTAAAGGGAAACTTGCTAACCCGCATGCTTGTGGGTGAAACAATTATAATTATTGTGGAAGACAAACGTACCGAAACTACAAGGATCCCATGCAGAAACAGTGCCACGAGTGGGGGCCGCAAACACAAGACCCTCGTATTCAATTGCATCATAGTACTCATCTGTGTACAGAAACTGATTTTTGAGGAATATCCATGGACGAGCCATGGAATCAGTAACGATGGCAACAAGCTTGTCGAAGATAGCAACAATTTCATAGTTCTCCTAATTTCAAGAGCGGTTGGGAACTCAACAAATTGATATCTTCCATAGACGACAGCCACCATGATCGTATTTGAACGTACGTAGATCATTTGTGTGCTCAACCTCAGGGCACTCTGAGAATTTTGGAAGTGGAATCCGCTGACGAGTGTACACATTCACAAGTTCCCACTCGCAATTGTACCCAATATAAATAGCCCAATCTCCATTTGCGCCAGCCCAGGCCTTACCCTTAAGCGATGGCATCTTGACATCACACGTATCATTATCAAGCGGCTTCAACTTGCACAAGGCGAGGCATCCGTCGTCCGCGCCCATGCGAACAGGCTTATAGCGAAGAAGATAAGGGAGATCAAACCACTCCTGGACCCTTGGGTTCCTTGTAATGATGTTATTAGTTGAGTCGAGCATGGTCTTGAACGAACTTGCCATGCTAGCCGAGGTGATGATATCGCACTGATCAATGAGTTCCTCGACCACGTCATCTTTCATATCGGGGCAAGAATAACGGGGTCGTTTCTGGCTTGTTCCCTCCATGGAGAAGACGATCAAACCATGGCAGAAGGAAGGGTGAAGGAAAATGGAGGAAGGAGGAACAGAGTGCGACAATAGTTCCAAATCGAGAGGGGAAGGCGAAGAGGCGATGGACAGTTGCCACGGTACACGAAGAGGCGCCCCGGCCTACATAGACGTCCGTTCGGAAATTGTACAAAAGGACTCACCATCGTCTCGCTAACATGTTGGAATGGGACAACATGTCAACAAAACATGGTGTGTCATTTCTCGTGCAAAATGCGATCTGGCCGCGTTGGCCCAAAGTGCCGCATTATTTCTCGACTTTATTTTTTTAATGGTGTGCCGTTCAGTTTTGAAGCACGACTAACTGGTATTATATGCAGAGAAAATATAAACTACTCTACCACTACTGCACCTCTAGTACTAGTAGTATAAAAAAGATATATGGGTTGAAGCTTCAGCACTTTCTTGCTAAGGGCTGCCCACTTGCTTCTCACACTATCACCCTCTCTCCAGATCTAAAAAAGATTGCCTCTCTCTCTCCCTCCTCACTGGTGGTCACAGATCCGCTGGGGAAGAAAAGGACGTGCAGCATTGATTCACTCGTCGTCGGCGAGCGAGGTAATGCACTAACGACAAGGCCGTCCTCTCATACCTAGCGCCCGCGCGGGATGGCCTCCGTCCCCAAGCACGCTACCATAGTGTGTGCGGAGGACGACGACCACGAGCGAAGCCACTTCCCGCCGACCCTCAGGTATGCTACCTCTTTCCGAACCATACCCTTGTTCTATTGCCCCATCTTCCACGTCGCTACATGTGGATCTTTTTCCACTCCACCATCTTCCCAATTTCTATCCTCTGCTCTGCTGGTCACGCGGACGAAAACCTTAATTTGTACTATTAAAGGAAACCCTACTTCATGCAGACTAATCCATGTCTGGGTTGAATAAGGAAAGGAAGGGATACTGTACTATCCAAGAGAGTAGGCATCGAACCCGCATCTAGGTTGAAAAGGGGGAAATCAGTAGCTAAGGAACGAGTCTCGTGTCTCTTGGTTGAAGAAGGGTAGAAAGGCATGACAACGTAATAGAGAATGACCAGGTCGATCGGTTTGTTGTCCTCACATAGGAAAAAGGTGGCTAAAGAGAACAAAAATGGGACGTAATCCACATATGCTGCCTAGATATTTGTTGCTCTGGGCAACCATACCTCCCTCACCACTCTATGCGTCCGTGGAGGTACATCGTACTAGTGCGCCCACAGTCCGAATGGGCCTCCCATGCTCTTATTGCCACTTTTTTGCTATTAGTATAATGCCAGCGGTCAAGTCAAGCAATGCTACTGCTAAAGTGATGCCACATTTAACTAATGCCGCACTCAATCTAATGCCACCAATAACTTTAAGCAATGTCATTTAATGTCACTGGATTATTTCAGGGTTAGCTGTTGATTGTGGATGTATTAAAGATTTTTTTAGCTAAGGCATTCTAATGTTGTTGCATAGCCAATATACCAATGATGAATCTTGTTACTACCTTCAGATTTTTGCACTGTTAATGCTTATAGATTACATACCTCACTTTCATGAGATAAGTCAATTTTTTTGTACAGTGTCAAGAGGAAAGGTCAAGAGTGGGCACCTCCTCCTCCGGCTGTTCTCTTGATTTGTTCGATCAAGTTTTTATGTGTGACTGATTATCAAGATTGGGACAACAATTTTTAGGTCCCCTCGAGTTCGCAATGGTATTTACTTTGAAGGTACATGGTTTGCAAATTTTTTGTATTGTCATTATTTAATAATGCTACTTACCTTCAGACTTTTGTATTTGGTTTAATGCTCATGCACAGCTAGTATACCAATGTTGAAACTTGTTACCTTTACATTTTGTATTGTTAATTCTTATAGAAATCTTCCAGTGCTAGAGTTTATTGAAACCTGTTTAGTAAAACCATCGTATTGTACCCTGTAATAAAATAACTACTCTACTGTTGCACTAGCCACTGGATTAGTGTATATTCGTACTATTCGAATGGTGTTGCATTCGCATATGGACATATATAAAGTGTGGCAAGCTTTCCCAGATATGTGCTCAAGAAAACTACTACCTGTTTTTCTAAATACTAGACGTTTGGGTACTTTAAATTGAACTGCGAAAACGTCTTATATTAAGGAACAGAGGGTGTAGAGTTCACTCAAATTATCCCGGTAAAGCTAGTCACACCTTTGTTAAAATTAATGTTCATTATGTTACCGGAGGAGGTCTGTATGTTTGTCTCTAATGCCTGCCGACTACATACTTGACATCATGATGTAATGTTAAGTCATTTCCTTTTGTACAGTGTCACTAAATTGTCAAGGCGGTGATGGCATTTTATTTTAGTTGAGCTTAAAAGAAGAGGAAAGGTCAGGAATCGATCATTTTTTGAGAAAGAACTATATATGCCTTCCTGACATCAGCCGTTGTTGCCTTATTTATTCCTTCAAACAGGTGGTTAGAAACAGTCTTGATACCTTTTCCCATTAAAAAATTGGAATGCTTATATTTGTGAGTCTATGCTTCAACTAGTGCCACTTTTATAGTAATCACGCTTTCAATATCTATGCAAACAGGGATGCTCGATTTTAGTGGAACTGCATAAAAAGTCCAAATGGTTCAACATTAGGAGCATGTTTTCTTCCAAACTATTATATCCAATTGGTGGCACTATGAGTTGTTCATTATGAAGGTACATGGTTTGCTACTATCTTGCTACGCTTTTTGTACTGTCATTAGATAGTAATACTAGTGGTTTGCATGTGAATTTATTGGCAGGGTGGACCTACATTGGAGGTGCAGGACAGGATTCAATGATTGGATGCTCAATTTCGTTTGTATCAATTTCACCTCTTCCATCACTGCGAACATGGATATCCTTGGTCTGATGAAGAATAGGCGCTATATTTCTGCTCTGAACCGGCAAATCAATTTAGTATGAAATTGTCCAGGGCAAAACATGACTGTATCAAATTGTCCAGTGCAAAACATGACATATGCTAAGCGGAAGAGACGTATTTAAACCGAAAATACAAGGTGGGGTATATGTTTACTAGCTGCTTGATATTTGTGCAGACAGAGATGTCTGCCCGTTGCTATTTGGCAAACAAACAAAGTGACCGCAATTTTGGTTGAACTGCACAAGAGAATAGTATACTCACTGCATGCAGTGCCATTTGAAAATAGACACAAAAAGATTGGATTGTCACTTCATGGACTGCAGAAAAGTAGTACTGTACTATTTATTGGCCAACACTAGGTGCTTCATTGCTTTGGTCTGATTATACAATGGGCATCACTTTGCCTAAGTTAATGTTTGTATTCTGAAAATAGTCTCGTCGTGTGATCGAGAGAAGACCAAATCATATTACAGTGGATGTTCCTCCATCATGTGTGGTTCATTCTCATGGTTCCAGCTATTGGTGAAACCACTTACGTTTGCAAGAGGAATTGTAGACTTCACAAAAAAAATTGTCTTCCAGTCTGTACTGGATGTTGGCCAAGAGAAGCATCCATGTTAGTAGGAAGAACATATGTTTTTTCTAGATCTTTGCTTTTGGAGCTACATATTTGTATATGATCTGTGAATCATTGAGATGCATTAACATGTTGATCTTATGTATGGGAATCGTACTAGTTGGTTTTGAATTTGGGCTACTAATGTCAACATATTACAATGCCAAGCCTGTGAGTCTCGTGTGAACATTTCGAATGGATCGGCTCCTACTGCTGTGCATAGCATGATCCTTATTTTTGTGTTCTCAGTGTTTACAAGTTACTAACAGTTCCTTATTTCTGTTTGCTTAGTGTTTACAAGTTATTGATTGATCACTAGCTAGCCTAGTAATGCGCTCCTAGCAGTTTTAGTTGCGATGCAAGATCCGAAGTGGCAGTTTTTTGAATAAAAGTGCCTACCTCTGAAGAAACTGACAAGCTACTCTAAAGAAAATGCCATGCGAATATGAAGAAACTTCCAGCAAAAACGTTTCCAAATGCCTTATCTCCCAGCTAACGTTCATCAGCTAATGTGATCGTACACGTACACCATCCGACCTACTCAATCCTACACATACACTATCCGACCTACTCGATCCTACACGGATAAATAGCGGATCATGCATGTACTACCTCGTTTCCGGTTTGCAGGGCTCAATTCAAGAAACGACCTACTCGATCCTACGCGAATAAATAGCGGATCACGCACGTACTAGTACGTCCTTTCCGGTTTCCAGGGCTTAATTAAAAAATCTCACCAACCAAGGTACTCCCTCCATCCGGGTTTATTAGTCTTGTGAGCCAAAGTAGCAAGACCAAGGCATGGAAATAATTAATTGCATGCAGAAGTTTAATCCTAATTAATTCCAGCGATTTAAGTGGCTGCATGCGTGCCCTCGGCTGTGACTCATTGCATGCTGCTCCGCGTACTAGCTGCGAGCGATTTTGAGTGGTTGCATGCAGCCGGCAGTAATTAAGGCAGCTAACTGATGCAAAAAAGATGTGCTTTAATTGTTGTAGGCCTTTTAAATCCGTGGAATCATTATTGACAAGGAGGGAGTACCTCATCTGGATGATTTGAGTGCACTCGTTTGACCGTCATGCCGGTGTGCGACCCAGCATGGACGGGATGGGACGGCAGAGTCATAATTTCAGTTTTGCTAGTTTTCCACGGCAAGCTGGCGTGCTAAGCCATGCCTGCTTATGCATTGAATTCCGATGACCGTCACGCTACCTTCTGCCTATAAGTAATGTTTCCCGGCCTTCTCCGGTGTCACCATGACCCAACTCGCCCTATCCTCATAAGCCCCCACCGGCCCGACGTCGCTCGCCACTTATCCTCGCTCTCGCCACGCCCGCCATGCCCCCGCCCGTCTGCGATAGGCGACGCCGGAGGCGGTCACCGCCAGAACTAGTGTTCGGTTTTTCACCGGAAGGCAGATGGAGGGAGGAGGCATTCTATCGGTCTTTAGATGGCAATGCGGAGTATGAGGAGTTGTTGGAGCATGACCGCCTGGCGGAGGAGCAGGAGTTGTTGGAGCGCGACCGCCTGGCGGAGGAGCAGTGTATCACCGATTTGCACCGCCAGTGGGACATGGAGCAGCAACACACAGACGCTCTGAGTCGCGAGCAGAGCGCCCGCAACTGGGCCGACTACGTGGAGGCCGGCGCCCAGCAAATAGCCTTGGAGGTTCGCGATGCTGATTTTTACTACCAGCTCGTCAAGTGGGTTTCCCGCTTAGAAGCCGAAGCTTCAGTGGACCACGCCGGCATGGAAAGGGACAACCTGCGTGAGCAAAACGCCCTATCACACCTCTGGCAAGTCCGAGGCGAGGCGAGGACGCTGGTGCCGGCGTTTAGAGTGTACGTAGATGGCGGCCGGCATCGTCTAGTTAGCTAAGAGTAAGTTAGTACTTGTATGCTACTAGAGTATTAGCGGGAGTAGATAGTTAACTTGGCTATGATGGTTGTCAGCATGGAAGTTCAGTACTCTATATATGGACCAGACCTGTTACTTTACTCTGAATGTTGAACTTTCCATTTAAATGTATGGAATGGCCTGTTATTTTTTTAAATGGGTTGTATTTGTCCGCCACGGGTTTAGAGGCTGACTTGTGGGCCTATCAGGTTAACGCGTACACAATCAGGAGATGATTGTACATGGAGAGGACGACAGCAGGTACCCGCCAAGGTCATGGCAGTATGCAAGCAAGTACCTCCTTATTTCAAGCCAATAAAAAATGGCTCCTCCTAATGGGTTTCTGACATCTGGGTCCCATGCCATTGTCAATGTAGTCAATAAACAAGAGAATTGCACAACGAGTGGCTGACACCAGGGACCCATCAGCTCGCCCAGTTATTTTTGTTTTGCATTAATTTGATAAATGCCACTCCAAATCTGGTGATTCCGAGAAATGCCACTGCAATTTCCAAACTTTGAAAAATGCCATTTCTAGTGGCATTTTTTGAAGTCTGGAGTGGCATTTTTCAAAGTTTGCAAATTGCAGTGGCATTTTTCAAAGTTTGCAAAAATTGAGTGGCATTTTAAAGTTTGGAAATTGAAGTGGCATTTTTATGAATCGCCATAATTGGAGTGGCATCTATCTAATTTGTTTTTGAGACGGAAGCAGGGTGTCAGATGGGTTGTGCGGGGCACTCTAGCATGTCTAGACAACCTTTTATTTTATGTTTACCACAGACCAGCCCAATAGTTTTTTTTCTTTTTGAAAATGACTAGCCCAGTTTTCTTGTGATTTGTCAAGTAAGTCGCTTTGTCAGGCCTGTTGGGTTGCAAATCTTTCAAGACGAGGAGAACTTCATTTGGGTGGCCGATAAAATGGCCTATCAGTAATGAGAAATGGGTTGTGCATTTTTAAAACACATCAAACCGACAATTAGTTTCAAATTTCTTTTTTTCATTTCAAGATTTTAAATTGCATTGATTTTTATGCATGGACAATTTGTTGGATTTTATATTGATATACATTTATTTTTAAAATCAAGTTGAATGTGACTCGAAATTTTGGGATTAAACCATGGCCACAATATGGGCTATAATGCTAACAAAAAGAATATGGGCTCCAGAAAAATCCTTAAGAATTAGCAAATGGACTATAAATTATTAGAAATAATGGCAGATGGGTTGTATGCTGTTTTCCACAGATTTGAGGCTTTCCTAGAAAAAGGTTGACCCACAAGCAGTGACTGTTGGATGTCCATCCAACGGCCGTCGTGCTTCTTCAATATCTGCTCTTCCTGCTCCAGCCGCTCAAACAAGCGCCGGCGGGACTGCCTGCTCCCTCCTCCCGCAGCCGGCTGTGCTGCCGTGCAGGCCTCCCGCCCCACCGTACTCACATTGCTGGCCTAGCCATCCCTCTACTCACCCACACATGTTGCTATTCTCCTGCGACGGCAGACGAACCAGTAAACCCTCGTACAGTCGTACTCCCCTCCGCGTGGTAAACAACTGCCGTGTCTTCCCTGGCTCCATGTCGTTCCCTTCCTAGGCCTCGCTGTCATCCACCGCCCTGGTGCTCTCGGCGCGGTGTGGTCAACGTGGTCAACGACCGACATGCATATGAAGTGGACTATACGTGGAGAGGCTGATAGCTGGGTCCATGGCCGCACGCAAGGAAATGCCTCCTTATTACACACAAAATAATGATTTCTCCACCTGATATCTGGGACCCACCGAAAGGGCCTCTGTATTTCATAAAAAAAAATGTTACCGCCGCTGACAGCTCGGACCCATCAGCTATATCTTTGCACACAAGGAAGTGTCTCCTTATAACGCACAAAAAAAAATGAATACTCCCCCTGCTAGCTGGGACCCAGTATAGTGGGAGGCTGACTTATGGGCCTACTAAGTTGACGGGGACAGAGGGCTTTGTCAACTTAGTCAATATGAATGATTCTAGCTCCAGTAACCGTACGATGTCCATCCAACGGTCGTAGTGCTTCTTCAACCTCTGGTCTTCTTGCTCCATCCGCCCAAAGAAGCGCCGCTCGTGCTGCCTGCTCCTACCTCCCGTGGTCGGTTGTGCTGCTGCGGAGGCCTCACCGCCCCCTACTACTCCCACCACTGGCTAGGCCATCCCTCCACTCACCCACACCCCTTGTTATTCTACGGCGACGGCAGCATCACACCACAACCGAACTAGTGAACCCTCGTACTCCTCTCCGCGTGGGCATCCACTGTCGCGTCTTTCCCGGCTCCACATCGTCCCCTTCCTAGGCCTCGCTGTCGTCCGCCGCCATGGTGCTCTCAGCGCGGCATGGTCAACATGGTCAACGACCGACTTCCATTGGAAGAGTACTGTACGTGGAGAGGCTGGCAACTGGGTCCACGGCAGCCGCAAGGAAGTGCCTCCTTATTACGCGCAAAATAATTATTCCTCCACCTAACAGCAGGGACCTACCGGATGGGACACCGTATTTTGCAAAAAAAAAACATTTCCCCTGACTGATGAGACCCACCAGTTACATCTTTGCATGCAAGGAAGTGCGTTCGGGCAAAAAAACGATTCGCCCCCTGACTGTTGGGACCCACCAGCTACATCTTCGCACGCAAGGAAGTGCCTAACAGTCGGGACCCACCTAGTCGAAAGCATATGTAGCATCGTCATTCTGGTCGCGAACATGTACGTAGTCCATGTAGAGGCACGCACGTGTCATAGAAGAGGCGCGCACGTAGCATGTACACGTACGTACAGCGGCCAGGGTGAAAGAAAGTAAATACGGCCACGTACGTACATACGGGCGGGGTCTCGAACACCTACTCGCGCATACATACGGCCAAGGCTCATGTACATGGCTGGGTCGAAATGGAGAAAATGCGTCATCGTCGTGTTCATGGGGAGGCAACAGAATGCGTCGTGTTCATCGGGAGGCAACGGAACGCGTGGGAGCCAACCGGCTTGGACGGAAGAGCCGATGGAAACAAGGCCTAGCGTACCACAGAACGGAGGAAATGGCCTTGTGTTCGACCGGCCATGGTCAAAACAGGATCTTGTTCATCGAGAGGGGTCTGGCGTACCGCAAAACGGAGGAAATAAACTTCTGTTGGACCTCCTACGGTCGAAACAGGGTCCTGTTGATCGGGAGGGGTGTGGTGTACCGCAAAATGGAGGAAAGAGACATGTTGGAGCGCTATAGTCGAAACGGGGGTCCTGTTCATCGGGAGGGGTGTGGTGTACTGCAAAACGGGACTCCACGAGATACTGTTCATCTCCACCGTCGACCTCCTCCAGCCTCCACGGGCTACTGTTCTTATGAACCCTGAGTTTCCAAGTACATGCGGTACTCTGTCGTGGTGAAATGCTAACAACGACGGTATCCTCTGTGGGTATGGAACCCTGGGGATGGTTGAAACAACAAGAGGCGGTAGAAAAGGTTTACACAGGGGCTTAATCTAAAAAGAAACCTATTGAACGGGGCCCTGCTGCACGTCTGCGCCTTTGTCTCCGTTGTGCTGTATCCTGGAAGGGTATCGCGCGAACATTGTCTGGAAAAAAGGAAAACTCATAAGAGAGTACAACGTAAGTATGCGATGGATAGTAAAGGTGTAAGATGTTGGCCTGCCAATAAGGTTGAGCCACGTGTGGAGCTGTATTAAATATTTATAGCCCCTGGTTTCCGCTATGGGATTACATGTATGGTGCCCGGCTGAATTTTATCTGGGCTACCGGACTCGTCTAATCATGTCTGTGGTCTTAATGACCAGTCATGTTTTCTGATATTAGAGGACGCTTATAATCCGGCCGCCAGGGCCGTCGCGTGGTCCTCTACACGTGAAAAGCGCTCTGTTATTCCGCTAACGGTGATGACGCCACGGGGACCGGGCATCTTGAGTGTAAGGTAGCCATAGTGCGGCAATACGTTGAAGCGTGCAAAGGCCGTTCTTCCTAGCAATGCATGATAGCTGCTTTGGGAGGGTGCGATGGTGAAGAGCAATTCTTCTCTTCTAGAGTTGCCTGGGGAGCCGAATGTTACTTCCAGCACGACGGAGCCCCTGCCGCAGGCTTCAACGCCTGGTATCACCCCTTCAACGGCGGTGTTGCTGTGGCTAATTCTGGATGGGTTTATCCCCATTCTGCGAATAGTGTCTTCGTATATTAAATTGAGACTACTGCTGCCATCCATGAGGACACGGGTAAGACGGTATCCGTCGATTAATGGGTCAAGCACCAAGGCATGTGATCCTCCATGCCGAATACTAGTTCGGCCATCCATGTGATCGAAGGTGATCGGACGAGACATCCAGTAGTCAGATGTGGGTACGATGGTATTTACATTGTGCACGTCTCTATGCGCACGTCCATGTCTTTGTGTGGATGTGTGAGTCGCGTGGATCATGTTTACTGTTTTCACCTCTGGCGGGAATTTTTTCTGTCCTCTAGTGTTCGGCTGGCGAGGTTCATCCTCATCTTCACTTGGTGTTTCCCTCCCTTTGTGTTCGGCATTTAGTTTGCCGGCCTGCTTGAGGACCCAGCACTCTCTATGGATGTGGTTCGCAGGTTTCTCTAGGGTGCCATGAATTTGGCATAGTCTGTCCAGAACTCTGTTCAGGCCGGATGGTCCCTCTTTACTGCCTTTAAATGGCTTCTTTTGCTGATCAGGTCGAGAGCCCCCCTGAATCCGGCGTTGGTCGTCGTGTTATCCGGGCTCTCTTCCTTATTTTGGCGTTTGTTTTTATTACGCCGTGGCTTCCCGTTGCCATCCCTTATTTCGGATGTGCTGGGGTCGCTAGTGCCTTTACGGGCCAGCCAGCTATCTTCACCCACGCAAAAGAGGGTCATAAGGCTTGTTAAGGCTACCATTATCCTTGGCTTTTCTTGGCCGAGGTGTCGGGCGAGCCATTCGTCACGGATGCTGTGTTTGAATGCCGCAAAGGCTTCAGCGTCCGGACAATCGACAATCTGATTCTTCTTAGTGAGGAATCTGTTCCAAAGCTGGCGGGTGGACTCTCCGGGCTGTTGGATTATGTGACTTAGGTCGTCTGCATCCGGAGGCCGGACATAAGTCCCTTGGAAATTGGCCCTGAAAGCATCTTCGAGTGCCTCCCAACTCCCAATTGAGTTTTCGGGGAGGCTTTTCAACCAGTGTCGAGTTGGCCCCTTCAACTTGAGGGGAAGGTATTTGATGGCATGGAGGTCATCCCCACGAGCCATGTGAATATGCAGGATAAAATCCTCGATCTAGACCCCTGGGTCTGTGGTGCCGCCGTATGCTTCTATGTTCACAGGTTTGAAGCCTTGTGGGAATTCATGGTCCAGTACTTCTTCGGTGAAGCACAGGGGGTGAGCAGCCCCTCTGTATCTGGACGCGCTGTGGCATGTAGTCGGCTGTTGTTGTGTCCGGAGTTTATTCCGGACTGGTACCTGGCTTGTATGAGCGTTTGGGTGACCATATTCCTTCGCCGGGGTGTGTATTTTAGATCCATAGATGGACCTGGCTGCACCGGCCTTCTTATCCAGATGCTCATGTAGATCGTGCGCCGTGTCCGCAGCCGCTCTGTTATGGTTGTGAAGCGGTATGTCTGGTTTCTTGGTCGAATTTTATTTTGGGGGAACGGCCGCGTCGTCGAATTCTGGCAGTAGCTTGCGCTTCGGATAGCTTTTCGTATGGCGGTCATCACCATATCTTTCTTCAGTGTCTAGCACTTTATTCCATCTTCGGCTGAGCTTTTCCTGTGCGGCCTTGAGCCGTTGCTTCTGCTTTTTTAGACTTCTTGCGGTGGCCATAAGCTTTCTGTGGAGGTTGTCTCGTTCTGCTTGTTTGTCCGGGATGATGAATGCATTGTCATCCAGAGTGTCTTCCTATTCTGGGGCGGCTTCATGAGCTCGTCCCTCCGGATCAGTGTGATTGGGTATTTGCTCCGAACTTGAATTGGCATGACCTGGCTCATCCTGCTCCATCGCTGGGTCCATGTGGTCATTTTTGCTTTCGGAGTTTGCGGGTATATCGACCCTTCTTGCGCTCTTGTCGCTATTTTTGCAATTGCTGGACTTTGAGCGGCGTCTGCGCCGCCTTTTTGGCTTTTGCCCGGGTGTTTTATCGTCTGGATTATCGTTGCCGTCCTTATTGGGCGTATCTACCATGTATATATCGTGTGACAAGGTAGTAGTCCCGCACCCCAGGGATCCTGGAGCTTCTCCTGCATCTCGTCCATACCGTCGATGTCTTCGGAGTCGAAGTTAAGCACGTCGGTTAAATCTTCGACCGTGGCGATGAAGTGGGTGGTCGGTGGGCAGCGAATTCCTTCGTCGCCTTCTTCCCACTCAAGCCGGACATAGTTCGGCCCAGAGTCTCCTGACAAAGAGAGAGACTTTAAAGAGTCCAGCATGTCGTCGAAGGGCGAGTGCTGAAAGATGTCCGCAGCGGTAAACTCCATTACCGGAGCCCAACAGGGCTCGGCTGGCTCAGGAGTGTGCGGACAGGAACCAATGACCGAATACGAGTCCGGGGGTCCGGGGATACAGGTCTCCACAGAGATGGGTCTGTGTTCGGCTCTACCGCCGATGAGCGTGCGATCTGCGGGGCTGGGTCCATCCCTCTGTCCTCGGGTAACGCAACCTGTTCCGGATTTAGATCCGGGGCTATTGCAGGGATGATGTTCCGAGCATTGTCCGACAGTAGGTCTAGACCGTGCTCGTCGTGACTGTCCGGCGCTCCTGGCACGGGCTTGAATCCGTCTAAGATCAAGTCTCCATGAATATCTATCGTGTAGTTCAGGTTTCCAAACCTGATCTGGTGGCCAGGAATGTAGCTGTCGATCTGCTCCAGGTGGCCAAGCGTATTGGCCCGCAGTGCGGAGCCGCCGAACACAAAGATCTGTCCGGGGAGAAAAGTCTCAAGCCTCGAAGCAACGACACAGAGGAACTCTCAATGAAAGCACCAATGTCGGTGTCAAAACCGGCGGATCTCGGGTTGGGGGTCACGATCTGTGCGTCTTAGGCTGATGGTAACAAGAAGCAAGGGACATAATGTTTACCCAGGTTCGGGCCCTGTCGATGGAGGTAAAACCCTACTTCCTGCTTGATTAATATTGAAGATATGTGTAATACAAGAGTTGATCTACCACGAGATCGTAGTGGCTAAACCCTAAGAGCTAGCCTATGATGGTATGATTGTAATTGTGATCGGCCTTCTAAGGACCATCCTCTCCGGTTTATATAGACACCGGAGGGATAGGGTTTACATGGAGTTGGTTACAAGGAAGGAAATATAATATCCAGATCACCAAGCTTGTCTTCCACGCAAAGGAGACTCCCATCCGGGCACGAGCCGAAGTCTTGAGTCTTGTATCTTGACGCTTCTATAGTCCGGACGATGTATACAGTCCGGCTGTCCGGATACCCCCTTATCCAGGACTCCCTCAGCCCCGCCCTCCCTCCCCTAGTCCAATTTGGACTCCCCTTGGGGGGGCACGCCACCTCCTAGGCTGCTGCCCTCTCTCTCCCCTAAGGCCCACTAAGGCCCAATACTTCCCCGGGGGTTCCGGTAACCCCTCTAGCACTCTGGTTTTCTCCGAAATCACCCGGAACTCTTCCGGTGTCTGAATATAGCCGTCTAATATATCAATCTTTATGTATCGACCATTTCGAGACTCCTCGTCATGTCCGTCATCACATCTGGGACTCCGAACTATCTTCGGTACATCAAAACACAAAAACTCATAATAACAATCGTCATCGAACGTTAAGCATGCGGACCCTACGGGTTCGAGAACTATATAGACATGACCGAGACTCATCTCCGGTCAATAACCAATAGCAGAACCTGGATGCTCATATTGGCTCCTACATATTCTACGAAGATCTTTATTGATCAAACTGCATAAAAACATACATTGTTCCCTTTGTCATCGGTATGTTACTTGCCCGAGATTCGATCGTCGGTATCTCAATACCTAGTTCAATCTCGTTACCGGCAAGTCTCTTTACTCGTTCCATAATGCATCATCCCACAACTAACTCGTTAGTCACATTGCTTGCAAGGCTTATAGTGATGTGCATTACCGAGAGGGCCCAGAGATACCTCTCCGACAATCGGAGTGAAAAATCCTAATCTTGATCTATGCCAACTCAAAAAGTACCATCGGAGACACCTGTAGAGCACCTATATAATCACTCAGTTACGTTGTGACATTTGGTAGCACACAAAGTGTTCCTCCGATATTCCGGAGTTGGATAATCTCATAATCATAGGAACATGTATAAGTCATGAAGAAAGCAATAGCAATATACTAAACGATCAAGTGCTAAGCTAATGGAATGGGTCAAGTCAATCACATAATTCTCTAATGATGTGATCTCATTCATCAAATGACAACTCGTGTCTATGTTGGGGAACATAGCAGAAATTCAAAATTTTCCTACGTGTCACCAAGATCTATCTATGGAGAAACCAGCAACGAGGGGAAGGAGAGTGCATCTACATACCCTTGTAGATCGCTAAGCGGAAGCGTTCAAGAGAACGGGGTTGAAGGAGTCGTACTCGTCGTGATCCAAATCACCAGAGATCCTAGTGCCGAACGGACGGCACCTCCGCGTTCAACACACGTACAGCCCGGTGACGTCTCCCATGCCTTGATCCAGCAAGGAGAGAGGGAGAGGTTGAGGAAGACTCCATCCAGTAGCAGCACAACGGTGTGGTGGTGGTGGAGGAGCGTGGCAATCCTGCAGGGCTTCGCCAAGCACCTGCGGGAGAGGAGGAGGTGTCACGGGAGGGAGGGAGGCGCCAGGGCTTCAGGTGCGGCAACCCCTCCCTCCCCTCCCTTTATATAGGGGCAAGGGAGAGGGGGGAGGCGCAGCCTTGCCCCTTCCTCCAAGGAAGGGGTGCGGCCAAGGGGGGGGAGGAGTCCATCCTCCCCAAGGCACCTCGGAGGTGCCTTCCCCTTTGAGGACTCTCCCCTTTTTCTTATATCTTGGCGCATGGGCCTCTTGGGGCTGGTGCCCTTGGCCCATATAGGCCAAGGCGCACCCCCTACAGCCCATGTGGCCCCCCGGGGCAGGTGGACCCCCCCCCGGTGGACCCCCGGACCCCTTTCGGCACTCCCGGCACAATACCGATAAAGTGCGAAACTTTTCCGGCGACCAAAATAAGACTTCCCATATATAAATCTTTACCTCCGGACCATTCCGGAACTCCTCGTGACGTCCGGGATCTCATCCGGGACTCCGAAAAACATTCGGTAACCACATACAAACTTCGTTTATAACCCTAGCATCATCGAACCTTAAGTGTGTAGACCCTACGGGTTCGGGAACCATGCAGACATGACCGAGACGTTCTCCGGTCAATAACCAACAGCGGGATCTGGATACCCATGTTGGCTCCCACATGTTCCACGATGATCTCATCGGATGAACCACAATGTCAAGGACTCAATCAATCCCGTATACAATTCCCTTTGTCTAACGGTATTGTACTTGCCCGAGATTCGATCATCGGTATACCGATACCTTGTTCAATCTCGTTACCGGCAAGTCTCTTTACTCGTTCCGTAACACATCATCCCGTGATCAACCCCTTGGTCACATTGTGCACATTATGATGATGTCCTACCGAGTGGGCCCAGAGATACCTCTCCGTTTACACGGAGTGACAAATCCCAGTCTCGATTCATGCCAACCCAACAGACACTTTCGGAGATACCTGTAGTGCACCTTTATAGCCACCCAGTTACGTTGTGACGTTTGGTACACCCAAAGCATTCCTACGGTATCCGGGAGTTGCACAATCTCATGGTCTAAGGAAGAGATACTTGACATTAGAAAAGCTTTAGCATACGAACTACGATCTTTGTGCTAGGCTTAGGATTGGGTCTTGTCCATCACATCATTCTCCTAATGATGTGATCCCGTTATCAATGACATCCAATGTCCATGGTTAGGAAACCGTAACCATCTATTGATCAACGAGCTAGTCAACTAGAGTCTTACTAGGGACATGGTGGTGTCTATGTACCCACACATGTATCTGAGTTTCCTATCAATACAATTATAGCATGGATAATAAACGATTATCATGAACAAGGAAATATAATAATAACTAATTTATTATTGCCTCTAGGGCATATTTCCAACAGTCTCCCACTTGCACTAGAGTCAATAATCTAGTTCACATCGCTATGTGATTAACACTGATATGTCACATCGCCATGTGACCAACATCCAAAGAGTTTACTAGTGTCACTAAACTAGTTCACATCACCATGTGATTAAGACTCAATGAGTTCTGTGGTTGGATCATGTTTTCCTAGTGAGAGAAGTTTTAGTCAACGGGTCTGCAGTATTCAGATCTGTATGTACTTTGCAATTCTCTATGTCATATTGTAAATGCTGCTTCCAAGTTCCACTTGAAGCTATTCCAAATGGTTGCTCCACTATACGTATCCGGTTTGCTACTGGAGTCATTCGGATAGGTGTTAAAGCTTGCATCGACGTAACCCTTTACGCCGAACTCTTTATCACCTCCATAATCAAGAAACATGTCCTTATTTACTCCAAGGACAATTTTGACCGCTGTCCAATGATCCATTCCTGGATCATTCTTGTACCCCTTGACTGACTCATGGCAAGGCACACTTACGGTGCGGTACACAGCATAGCATACTATAGAGCCTATGTCTGAAGCATAGGGGACGACCTTCGTCCTTCCTCTCTCTTCTGCCGTGGTCGAGCTTTAACTCTTAACTTCATACCTTACAACTCAGGCAAGAACTCCTTCTTTGACTGATCCATCTTGAACACCTTCAAGATCATGTCAAGGTATGTGCTCATTTGAAAGTACCATTTAGCGTTTTGATCTATCCTCATAGATCTTGATGCTCAATGTTCAAACAGCTTAATTCAGGTTTTCTATTGAAAAACACTTTTCAAATAACCCTGTATGCTTTTCAGAAATTCTACATCATTTCCGATCATCAATATGTCAACAACATATACTCATCTGAAATTCCATAGTGCTCCCACTCACTTCTTTGGAAATACAAGTTTCTCATGAACTTTGTATAAACCCAAAATCTGTAATCATCTCATCAAAGGGCACATTCCAACTCCGAGATGCTTACTCCAGTCCTTAGAAGGATCGCTGGAGCCAGCATACCATTTAGCATCCTTAGGATTGACAAAACTTTTCTGATTGTATCACATACAACCTTTCCTTATGAAAACTGGTAAGGAAACTCGTCTTGACATCCATCTGCCAGATTTCATAAATGCAGCTAATGCTAACATGATTCCGATGGACTTAAGCATTGCTACGGATGAGAAAATCTCATCGTAGTCAACTCCTTGAACTTGTGAAAAACTCTTCGCCACAAGTCGAGATTCATAGACGGTGACATCACCGTCCACGTCCGTCTTCTTCTTAAAGATCCATTTATCTCAATGGCTTGCCGATCATCAGGCAAGTCCACCAAAGTCCATGCTTTGTTCTGATACATGGATCCTATCTCGGATTTCATGGCTTCTAACCATTTATCGGAATTTGGGCCCACCATCGCTTCTCCATAGCTTGTAGGTTCATTGTTGTCTAGCAACATGACCTTCAAGACAGGATTACTGTAGCACTCTGAAGTAGTACGTATCCTTGTCACCCTACGAGGTACGGTAGTGACTTGATCCAGAACTTCATGATCACTATCATAAGCTTCTACTTCAATTGGTGTAGGTGCCACAGGAACAACTTCCTATGCCCTGCTACACACTAGTTGAAGTGACGGTTCAATAACCTAATCAAGTCTCCACCATCCTCCCACTCAATTTTCGAGACAAACCTTTCCTCGAGAAAGGACCCGATTCAAGAAACAATCCCTATTGCTTTCGGATCTGAATTAGGAGGTATACCCAACTGTTTTGGGTGTCATATGAAGATGCATTTTATCCGCTTTGGGTTCGAGCTTATCAACCTGAAACTCTTTCACATAAGCATCGCAGCCCCAAACCTTTAAGAAACGACAACTTAGGTTTCTCCAAACGGTGTCGTCTCAACGGAATTATGTGGTACCCTATTTAAAGTGAGTGCGGTTGTCTCTAATGCCTAACCCATGAACGATAGTGGTAATTCGATAAGAGACATCATGGTACGCACCATATCCAATAGGGTGCAACTATGATGTTCGGACACACCATCAAACTATGGTGTTCCAGGCGGTATTAATTGTGAAACAATTTCCACAATGTCTTAATTGCGTGCCAAAGCTCGTAACTCAGATACTCATCTCTATGATCTTATCATAGACATTTTATCCTCTTGTCACGATGATCTTCAACTTCACTCTAAAATTACTTGAACCATTCAATAATTCAGACTTGTGTTTCATCAAGTAAATATATTCAACATCTACTCGAATCATCTGTGAAGTAAGAACATAACAATATTCACTGCATGCCTCAGCACTCATTGGACTACACACATCAAAATGTGTTACTTCCAACAAGTTGCTATCTTGTTCCATCTTACTGAAACCGAGGCTTTTCAGTCATCTTGCCCATGTGGTATGATTTGCATATCTCGAGTGATTCAAAATCAAGTGAGTCCAAACGATCCATCTGCATGGAGTTTCTTCATGCGTATACACCAATAGACATGGTTCGCATGTCTCAAACTTTTCAAAAACGAGTGAGTCCAAAGATCCATCAACATGGAGCTTCTTCATGCGTTTTATACCAATATGACTTACATGGCAGTGCCACAAGTAGGTGGTACTATCATTACTATCTTATAATTTTGGCATGAAAATGTGTATCACTACGATCGAGATTCAATAAACCATTCCTTTAGGTGCAAGACCATTGAAGGTATTATTCAAATAAATAGAGTAACCATTATTCTCCTTAAATGAATAACCGTATTGCGATAGACATAATCCACATAATCCAATCATGTCTATGCTCAACGCAAACACCAAATGACAATCATTCAGGTTTAATACTAATCTTGATGGTAGAGGGAGCGTGCGATGTTTGATCACATCAAACTTGGAAACACTTCCAACACATATCGTCAGCTCACCTTTAGCTAGTCTCCGTTTATTCCGTAGCTCTTTTATTTCGAGTTACTAACACTTAGCAACCGAACCGGTATCTAATACCCTGATGCTACTAGGAGTACTAGTAAAGTACACATTAACATAATGTATATCCAATATACTTCTATCGACCTTGCCAGCCTTCTCATCTACCAAGTATCTAGGGTAATTCCGCTCTAGTGACTATTCCCCTTATTACAGAAGCACTTAGTCTCGGGTTTGGGTTCAACCTTGGGTTTCTTCACTGGAGCAGCAGCTGATTTGCCGTTTCATGAAGTATCCCTTCTTGCCCTTGCCCTTCTTGAAACTAGTGGTTTCACCAACCATCAACAATTGATGCTCCTTCTTGATTTCTACTTTCGCGGTGTCAAACATCGCGAATACCTCAAGGATCATCATATCTATCCCTGATATGTTATAGTTCATCAAGAAGCTCTAGCAGCTTGGTGGCAATGACTTTGGAGAAACATCACTATCTCATCTGGAAGATCAAATCCCACTTGATTTAAGTGATTGTTGCACTCAGACAATCTGAGCACAAGCTCAACGATTGAGCTTTTCTCCCTTAGTTTGCAGGCTAAGAAAATCGTCGGAGGTCTTATACCTCTTGACGTGGGCACGAGCCTGAAATCCCAATTTCAGCCCTCGAAACATCTCATATGTTCCGTGACGTTTCGAAAAGGTCTTTGGTGCCTCAACTCTAAACCGTTTAACTGAACTATCACGTAGTTATCAAAACGTGTATGTCCGATGTTCGCAACATCCACAAACGATGTTTGGGATTCAGCACACTGAGCGGTGCATTAAGGACATAGGCTTTCTACTGTCCGCATAATCGCTACTGTGAACTTTCAACTATATTTTCTCTAGGAACATATCTAAACAGTGGAACTAAAGCGCGAGCTTACGACATAATTTGCAAAGATCTTTTGACTATGTTCAGGATAATTAAGTTCATCTTATGAACTCCCACTCAGATAGACATCCCTCTAGTCATCTAAGTGATTACATGATCCGAGTCAACTAGGCCGTGTCCGATCATCACGTGAGACGGACTAGTCATCATCGGTGAACATCTTCATGTTGATCGTATCCTCCATATGACTCATGCTCGACCTTTCGGTCTCTGTGTTCCGAGGCCATGTCTGTACATGCTAGGCTCGTCAAGTTAACCCTAAGTGTTTCGCGTGTGTAAATCTGTCTTACACCCGTTGTATGTGAACGTAAGAATCCATCACACCCGATCATCACGTGGTGCTTAGAAGCGACGAACTTTAGCAACGGTGAACAGTTAGGGGAGAACACTTCTTGAAATTGTTGTAAGAGATCATCTTATTTACTACCGTCGTTCTAAGTAAACAAGATGCATAAACATAATAAACATCACATGCAATTCTATAGTAGTGACATGATATGGCCAATATCATATAGCTCCATTGATTTCCATCTTCGGGGCTCCATGATCATCATCGTCACCGGCATGACACCATGATCTCCATCATCATGATCTCCATCATCGTGTCTTCATGAAGTTGTCTCGCCAACTATTACTTCTACTACTATGGCTACCGGTTAGCAATAAAGTAAAGTAATTACATGGCGTTGTTCAATGACACGTAGGTCATACAATAAATAAATACAACTCCTATGGCTCCTGTCGGTTGTCATACTCATCGACATGCAAGTCGTGATTCCTATTACAAGAACATGATCAATCTCATACATCACATATCATTCATCACATTCTTCTTGGCCATATCACATCACATAGCATACCCTGCAAAAACAAGTTAGACGTCCTCTAATTGTTGTTTGCATGTTTTACGTGGCTGCTATGGGTTTCTAGCAAGAACGTTTCTTACCTACGCAAAAACCACAATGTGATATGCCAATTGCTATTTACCCTTCATAAGGACCCTTTTCATCGAATCCGTTCTGACTAAAGTGGGAGAGACTGGCACCCGCTAGCCACCTTATGCACCAAGTGCATGTCAGTCGGTGGAACATGTCTCACGTAAGAGTACGTGTAAGGTCGGTCCGGGCCGCTTCATCCCACAATACCGTCGAAACAAGATTGGACTAGTAACGGTAAGCATATTGAACAACATCAACGCCCACAACTACTTTGTGTTCTACTCGTGCAAAGAATCTACGCAATAGACCTAGCTCATGATGCCACTGTTGGGGAACGTAGCAGAAATTCAAAATTTTCCTACGTGTCACCAAGATCTATCTATGGAGAAACCAGCAACGAGGGGAAGGAGAGTGCATCTACATACCCTTGTAGATCACTAAGCGGAAGCGTTCAAGAGAACGGGGTTGAAGGAGTCGTACTCGTCGTGATCCAAATCACCAGAGATCCTGGTGCCGAACGGACGGCACCTCCGCGTTCAACACACGTACAGCCCGGTGACGTCTCCCATGCCTTGATCCAGCAAGGAGAGAGGGAGAGGTTGAGGAAGACTCCATCCAGCAGCAGCACAACGGCGTGGTGGTGGTGGAGGAGCGTGGCAATCCTGCAGGGCTTCGCCAAGCACCTGCGGGAGAGGAGGAGGTGTCACGGGAGGGAGGGAGGCGCCAGGGCTTCAGGTGCGGCCACCCCTCCCTCCCCTCCCTTTATATAGGGGCAAGGGAGAGGGGGAGGCGCAGCCTTGCCCCTTCCTCCAAGGAAGGGGTGCGGCCAAGGGGGGGAGGAGTCCATCCTCCCCAAGGCACCTCGGAGGTGCCTTCCCCTTTGAGGACTCTCCCCTTTTTTCTTATATCTTGGCGCATGGGCCTCTTGGGGCTGGTGCCCTTGGCCCATATAGGCCAAGGCGCACCCCCTACAGCCCATGTGGACCCTCGGTGCAGGTGGACCCCCCCGGTGGACCCCCGGACCCCTTTCGGCACTCCCGGCACAATACCGATAAAGTGCGAAACTTTTCCGGCGACCAAAATAAGACTTCCCATATATAAATCTTTACCTCCGGACCATTCCGGAACTCCTCGTGACATCCGGGATCTCATCCGGGACTTCGAACAACATTCGGTAACCACATACAAACTTCGTTTATAACCCTAGCGTCATCGAACCTTAAGTGTGTAGACCCTACGGGTTCGGGAACCATGCAGACATGACCGAGACGTTCTCCGGTCAATAACCAACAGCGGGATCTGGATACCCATGTTGGCTCCCACATGTTCCACGATGATCTCATCGGATGAACCACGATGTCAAGGACTCAATCAATCCCGTATACAATTCCCTTTGTCTAACGGTATTGTACATGCCCGAGATTCGATCGTCGGTATACCGATACCTTGTTCAATCTCGTTACTGGCAAGTCTCTTTACTCGTTCCGTAACACATCATCCCGTGATCAACCCCTTGGTCACATTGTGCACATTATGATGATGTCCTACCGAGTGGGCCCAGAGATACCTCTCCGTTTACACGGAGTGACAAATCCCAGTCTCGATTCATGCCAACCCAACAGACACTTTCGGAGATACCTGTAGTGCACCTTTATAGCCACCCAGTTACGTTGTGACGTTTGGTACACCCAAAGCATTCCTACGGTATCCGGGAGTTGCACAATCTCATGGTGTAAGGAAGAGATACTTGACATTAGAAAAGCTTTAGCATACGAACTACGATCTTTGTGCTAGGCTTAGGATTGGGTCGTGTCCATCACATCATTCTCCTAATGATGTGATCCTGTTATCAGTGACATCCAATGTCCATGGTTAGAAACCCGTAACCATCTATTGATCAACGAGCTAGTCAACTAGAGGCTTACTAGGGACATGGTGTTGTCTATGTACCCACACATGTATCTGAGTTTCCTATCAATACAATTATAGCATGGATAATAAACGATTATCATGAACAAGGAAATATAATAATAACTAATTTATTATTGCCTCTAGGGCATATTTCCAACAGTCTATGGCTAGGAAACTTAACCATCTTTCATTAACGAGCTAGTCTAGTAGAGGCATACTAGTGACACTCTGTTTTTCTATGTATTCACACATGTACTAAGTTTCTGGTTAATACAATTTTAGCATGAATAATAAACATTTATCATGATATAAGGAAATGTAAATAACAACTTTATTATTGCCTCTAGGGCATATTTCCTTCATGAAGCGCCTTTGGTAAGTGGAATTTGGTAAGGAAACATTTATATAGTGTGCTGAAATTTACTGTCACTTGTTACTATGGAAAATAATCCTTTGAGGGGCTTGTTTAGGGTATCTTCATCTCGACCAAAAGAGCAAAGAGTTTCCCCTCAACCTACTAAACCTACTAAATATATTTACTTTGAAATTCCTTCGGGTATGATAGAGAAACTGCTAGCTAATCCCTATACAGGAGATGGAACATTACATCCTGATATGCACCTAATGTATGTGGATGAAGTTTGTAGATTATTTAAGCTTGCAGGTATGCCCGAGGATGTTGTCAAGAAGAAGGCTTTACCTTGAAATTTTAGTAAGGGATCATCTTATAATGCTACCGCCGTACTAAGCAAAATAAGATGCATACAAGATAAACATCACATGCAATCAAAATATGTGACATGATATGGCCATCGTCATCTTGTGCTTTTGATCTCCATCACCAAAGCAACGTCATGATATCCATCATCATCGGCTTGACACCTTGATCTCTATCGTAGCGTCGTGGTCGTCTCGCCAACTATTGCTTCTATGACTATCGCTACCACTTAGTGATAAAGTAAAGCAATTACATGGTGTTTGTATTTCATACAATAAAGCGACAACCATAAGGCTCCTGCCAGTTGTCGATAATGTTTACAAAACATGATCATCTCATACATCAACGTATATCACATCATGTCTTGACCATATCACATCACAACATGCCCGGCAAAAACAAGTTAGACGTCCTCTACTTTGTTGTTGCAAGTTTTACATGGCTGCTACAGGCTTCTAGCAAGAATCGTACTTACCTATGACACAAAAACCACAACGGTGATTTACCAAGTTTGCTATTTTAACC
This sequence comes from Triticum dicoccoides, assembly GCF_002162155.2. Taxonomy (NCBI): domain Eukaryota; kingdom Viridiplantae; phylum Streptophyta; class Magnoliopsida; order Poales; family Poaceae; genus Triticum; species Triticum dicoccoides. Next base: position 658,276,791 of record NC_041391.1, on the reverse strand, counting down.
TTCACAAGGACCGGCCGCAGTCAAATTCTATTCAACTAAAGTTGGATAAACAGACACCCGCCAGCCACCTTTATGCAAAACTAGTTGCATGTCTGTCGGTGGAACCGGTCTCATGAACGTGGTCACGTAAGGTTGGTCCGGACCGCTTCATCCAACAATACCGCTGAATGAAAATAAGACATTGGTGGTAAGCAGTATGACGATCACCGCCCACAACTCTTTGTGTTTTACTCGTGCATATCATCTAGGCATAGACCTGGCTCGGATGCCACTGTTGGGAACGTAGCATGCAATTTAAAAAAAATCCTATGCTCATGCAAGATCTATTTAGGAGATGCATAGCAATGAGAGGGGAAGAGTGTGTTCATGTACCCTCGTAGATGGTAAGCGGAAGCATTTGCTCAACGCGGTTGATGTAGTCGAACGTCTTCTTGTTTTGACCGATCGAGTACCGAACGTACGGTACCTTAGATTTCTGCACACGTCCAGCGCGATGACGTCCCTCAAGCTCTTGATCCGGCAGAGGGTCGAAGGAGTAGATGAGTTCCTCAGCACGGCGGCCTGGTGACGGTGATCTGATCCGCGCATGGCTTTGCCCAAGCACCGCGAGAATATAACCGGAGGCGTAAACTGTGGGGAGGGCGCACATGGCTTGGAGCAATTGGTGTGTCTCATATGGGCGTCGCCCCCGTATATAAAGGAGGGAGGGAGAGGAGGCCAGCCCTAGGCATGCCAAGTGGGAGGAGTCCCACTTGGACTCCTAGTTGGATTCGCCCCCCCCCCCTTTCATTTTACCGGAGGGGGAAAGGGGGAAGGAGTAGGAGAGGGAGAAGGAAAGGGGGGCGCCGCCCCCTTCCCCTAGTCCAATTCAGCCTCCTTCCTATAGGGGGCACGCCAGCCCCTTGTGGGCTGGTTAGCCTCCCTCCTATGGCCCATATGGCCCATATCTTTCCCCGGGGGGGTTCCGGTAACCCCTTCGGTACTTCGGTATGTACCCGATACACTCTGGAACCCTTCCGGTGTCTAAATTGCCTTACAATATATCAATCTTTACCTCTCGACCAATTCGAGACTCCTTGTCATGTCTGTGATCTCATCCGGGACTCCGAACAACCTTAGGTCACCAAAACACATAACTCATATAATACATATCATCATCAAACGTTAAGCGCGCGGACCCTACGGGTTCGAGAACTATGTAGAAATGACCGAGAGACCTCTTCGGTCAATAACCAATAGCGGAACCTGGATGCTCATATTGGTTCTCACATATTCTACGAAGATCTTTATCAGTTGAACCACTATGTCAACATACGTTATGCCCTTTGTCATCGGTATGTTACTTGCGCGAGATTCGATCGTCGGTATATTCATACCTAGTTCAATCTCGTTACCGGCAAGTCTCTTTACTCGTTCCGTAATGCATCATACCGCAACTAACTCATTAGTCACATTGCTTGCGAGGCTTCATATGATGTGCATTACTGAGAGGGTCCAGAGATACCTCTCCGATACTCGGAGTGACAAATCCTAATCTCGATCTATACCAACCCAACAAACACCTTCAAAGATACATGTAGAGCATCTTTATAATCACCCAGTTACGTTGTGACGTTTTATAGCACACAAGGTATTCCGCCGGTGTCCGGGAGTTGCATAATCTCATAGTCGGAGGAATATGTATTTGACATGAAGAAAGCAGTAGCAATGAAACTGAACGATCATTATGCTAAGCTAACGGATGGGTCTTGTCCATCACATCATTCTCCTAATGATGTGATCTCGTTCATCAAATGACAACACATGTCCATGGCTAGGAAACTTAACCATCTTTGATCAACGAGCTAGTCTAGTAGAGGCATACTAGGGACATGGTGTTTTGTCTATGTATTCACACATGTATCAAGTTTCTAGTTAATACAATTATAGCATGAATAATAAACATTTATCATGAATAAGGAAATATAAAATAACAACTTTATTATTGCCTCTAGGGCATATTTCCTTCACCTTTTCACACCCTTCTTTCATTTATTTTTCTTACTGCAAAAAATTGAAAGGTGAAAGGGGATGATGAAAAGGAGTTGTGAGACACTAGGAGTGTAAAAAAGTCAGCCTATTTTGACTAAGTTATATGTTGAATAAATAAGTTATCAGATGCTATTTCCTCCGTCTGGGTTTATTGAGTCTGTGAGCAAAAATGTCCATTTGTTTTTACTAACTTTGAAGATCATGTACCTTTCCCCCTCAAATTAACTGTTGAGTTGGAACTTAAGGAGGCTAAACTCTGGAATGTGCGCTATGCATGCGTTTTCTTGTGCGTGTGAGCATGCATGCATGCGCGTCATGCGGATGTATCTGGTGCACGGGGCAATTGGGTGCTACCGATGCAACGGTCCCCCCCGTTGCACATTGAAAATGTTCCAAAAAAATCCAGAAAAAATGCAGTGCATTGGAACAAAATCAATGTACATGGTCAGAAAAATTCAAACCAAAATTTGAAACTTTTCTTGAGATACAAAAATGAATAATTTGACACTGAATAATACATAACACAAGTTGGACGGTGTTGGCCCATTAGCACATTGATGTCAAATTTGTCATTTTTGTACCTTGAGTTGTGTTTTAAATTTTGATTCGACTTTTTGTGAAAACATACATTGATGTTGTCTCAATACACTAAAAAATTCTGGATTTTTTGAACATTTTTGAATGTGCAATGGGATCCGATGCACCAATAGCACCAATTACCCCAGTGCACAGATATGTTCCCTGTACGTCATTGGTGGAGACCTGGTGGGATGGTGGCTGCATTCATCACAAGGAATAAACTGATGTGCAAAATAAAACATCAACTAACTATTGGAGGGGGTAATGCCTAATATAACGCACCTAATTACGGGTTGCCTTAGTCCTGCCGATCTTGTCTTTGGGCTAATAAACCTGGGCGAGCAGTTATATGAATTACCAGCCTATTTTGACTAAGTTATCTATGTGGAAGAAATAAGTTATCAGATGCTAGTTATGTAAATTACCATCCTATTTTGACTAAGTTATCTATGTCGAAGAAATAAGTTATTAGATGCTAGTTATGTAAATTACCATCCTAATTTGACTAAGTTATATATGTTGAAGAAATAAGTTATCAGATGCTAAAAATAAAAAATACCAACCTATTTTGACTAAATTAATTGCGTGGAATAATCAAGTTATAAGATACTAAAAGTGTAAAATATTAGCTTATTTTGACTAAGTAATATATGTTGAAGAAAGAAGTAACAATGGGAAAAGAGCCGAGAACGCGAGAATCACCTCGATGTCGTATTGCACTATTTCTCGTCTATTTTGGTGCTTACATGAGAACTCCTGTTGCAAACAAAAATAAAAGACTGGAAACTCAAAAAGGATAGAACCAAATTGGAAAGTCTTTTATATGGAAGCAAAGATTAGAAAAAAAGAAGAAGAAAAATTTAAAACCTTAGAAAATGGAAATACCTTGTTCCTGGGACACTGGATGACGCCTTAGGCGTATCACCTTGTTTGGCAGGTACCCTGCACAAAAAAGGTAGTCAAAAATGTGTTTGGAGCCAATTTTAGAAACAAAAGGGCGAAAACGATATAGGTACACCTTATCCAGGTTATACTACACAAATTATCATAGAACAACAGCTAAACTTAGCATGAAGTGTGCACTACAGTAACACCATGTAAAAAGACAAAAAATAATATTGAAAAAAGAAGAAGTATACATTGATAGATCACCTGCATGGATCCTGCTTCAGCCGAGTGGGGGTGGAATGATCTCACTGGTGCCCTTGTGAACCACACGGATCCCAAGCTCTTGGGCGACTATTTTCTTGATAAATAGATGAATATCGACATCTGACGGCAGGGCAGGCTCAAGTGGTGAAACTGGATAGGGCGGAGATGGTAGCTTCAATTTCTTACGCCTCTGGTAAGCCAAAGTATACAAGAGATGAGCACCACATCTTCTGACCGAAGATGCGCCTCGAGTTGTTTGTCTATCATATCTCGCAGAAGCATGCCATCCCTTGAATCGCCTGATGCCCTGTGAGAAGTCGCAGTCAGCATAATTTGGGACTCGATAACAGGTTCATCGCCCACACGGACAGGCATGCCTTCATCATTTGCTACTCCATTGTCCGGCGCTTCAACATTGGCAACACCTGTGTGAAGGGCGTCTACATCCGATGCCCTGCTGCCCGAAGCTACATCCGTTGCCCTGCTGCCTAAAGAACTATATAGACATGTTTCTTCAATGGAAAACAACTCGATAATCTACATCATCATCATCGGAGTCCTCATCGTCGCCACATTGGCTCTGATCGTCGATATCTAACTCATCAACAATTTGTTTGGCAGGGCTTTTTGTTCTACATGGAAGATCTATTGGACTTGGTTTGCTATTTAGTAAATCAACGGCCATAAGTTACTGGTTTTTGTGGGATTTTCTAGTCTATTAATTTCTTTTTTCTGGTAAACCCATTAAATACTTTTTATATATGATAGATAGATGTGGCAAATGGGGAGTTTTTTTTTCGACAAGGAGGATTAGCCCCAGCCTCTGCATCAGCATGATGCACACAACCATCTTTATTAATTATTCACCAGAACCTGACAAAATGATTACAGGGATCAACCCGAAGCCACCTACTAGACGAACAAAGTTGCTACACCTAGAAAGTATACAGATGCGCCGTGTCCACATAACAGACACAATCTAATCCAGTGGCCTTAAGACCATCCGGTCTAGGCGTCCCATAACGTGCACCGCCTGCGCACGCTCTAGGATCCGCCGCTGCCATCTTCCGCCTTCCCATCTTCAGGAGGGACCACTGCAAAAATCCTGCCAGTCGCATCTGCCGGCGATGTCACCACAACACCAGACAGCGTCACCAGCCTGTGCGCGTCGATGAAACCACGTCCAACACTGAGACTTCACTTCTCCACTTCTCCACGCCGCCAAGACCCGCCGTCTTCAATGCGGTCGATGTAACGCCGCTCCATCTGTTGGCCTCTCTATTGAACTGCTGCTCCAAGACAATGGGGAGTATTTGATGGTTTTCCCCTCTTGATCTGAATCTCAAACGCGCAAGGAAGTTGGAGTTGGGTAAGATTGACCAAATTAATGAATAAGTGACTGACAAATCAAAAACGTCTTACACTCCGGAAGATTAGCGAAAAACCACCCACTTGAAATACCCAAGTCTGAACAAGTTGGTCACCGTATAATTCTTCAGTCAAGTCATATTTCTGACGTTCAAGGAGTCTATTTTAGTTTATCTAGTGCTAGACAAACATTATTTAATTTTGCCAGTGCAAGACGAGTAATTTTGCTAGCGCGTCGTGTATTTTGTGGTACGATGCACACGTTGTAATTCCGAAATCTCCATGTAGAAGATCGTGCCATGTGGAATGCTGGGCGGGTTCCAACGGTCCTCATTTAGGTAATGGAAAACACAGCGAGACGTACTTGCTAGATTCAGACTTTTGCAAACGGAGTTGTTTAATCACGGCAGATGAAATCTCCAGTATCGCGGTGATGTTAAACGCCACGGAAATTTCCGCATGATCGAAGACCAGTAGGAGTATTTTGTGTGATGTAATGGCATGCTTCATGCACAAACAGCTACAGCTGCAAGCAGTGGCACAGCCTCATTTTCATTCCCTTATTTCGTTCTAAATTTTGGCGGCATAAATTCTGGTTGCGTACAGAGAAGTGAGAAGCGACCAAGGCTGATCTGAACTTGGCCTGCAAGTTTCGAGCTAAATATCTGCATCCAACGACAGCTAATTATCAAACATGCACGAAATGTCTGTGCATTATCTTCTCCAAGTTGTCTTTGCATTTAAAAGTTTATATCTTTGCATCCCCCTATTAATATACTACGTGGAAACATCTGTTCTTTGCCAGTAGCGTCAACATCTGCGACCTTGAGCTGGGCTTTTCCCTTCAGGAAAAGATCTGTACACATGCATGAGCGACAAGCCGACAAGTAAGCAAGACTGATGTGCACAGTAGCTATGCACTTTGTACCCATCAAGTTAATTAATGTTCTCGCGCAAACTAGTATCCGGTTCTTCTGCCGGCCCAGCAAAAGAGATGCTGCTAATTAAACGCACTTTCTGAATCAGCAAGTGAGTACAGTTCAAGTGGAAATTAAGGGACGGGGTTTGATGTTCTCTTTTTTTCGAGAGAGAGAAAGAGTTTGACATCCTGGGAAGATAGATTGATGCTTGAAAACTCAGTGGAATTTCGTTGTTCTTCCATGCATTCATTTTTAAAACGAATGTTGCTACTACTAACCTAAACAAAAGGAAAGATGAAATGTCCACATTAGTAGGAGTATGATGTTTCGGTACACACTGTGTGCTCTACAACTCATTGGAGTGGTAGATAAATTAATTTCATACCGGGAAAAAAAGATATATTAATTTCATACGTACTTCCAGCGCGACCAGCCAATTAATTGGAGTGCTGGCTAGCTGCTCTTCCAAAGTTTTCTCTTTGCTCTTTTGACTTTTTTGTGCAAAAGAACTTATTCGGGGGCACCAACGCAGCCCAGGCCCTGTCCGTTGTCCTGAGCGCGGAGGTCCTTTGTACACACTGAAGACCACAGTTGATTGTCCCTTTTTTTTCCTACAAAAAATAACCGGGGTAAAAAAAATTGAAAAGGGGAAATGTATCTTCAACAAATCGAGCACTCTTGAACAAGTTGAAGGACGGCAGAGATTTCTTGGAGTCCGGATCGGACGGCCTGTGAGCGGCAGAGAGCAGGGAGAGCGCAGCGCCTCTCAGAGGCGGCCCAGGGTCTGCAGAGCAGAGTTGTATGCAACTTTTAGACGAAAAGCTAGTTGTATGCAACTCTGGTGGACAAATCTCGAATGTTCTTCCATTCTTCTCTGTGCACTGCACGTACGTACGTACTCCCGCCGTATGTGCAAGTTTTGTCAACAAAACCAGCCCACTTGGAGCGCCCAAGTCCCGGGCAGGTCGGTCACCAACGCACATGCGCACTCGATCGAGACGCGATCTTCTTTCAGTCAAGTCATTTTCCGACGTTCAAACCAGACCCTGTTAGAATTAAGTTTTCATATAGCCCGACGTCCCACGTCACTCCTTCGTTCATTCAGAAATCAGAACCATCCACGCTGAAGCTTAGTTACATGACGTTCATCCATGCGGATTTGCCACGCAACTTCAGCGTCCATCCGTAGCCTAATCCATGGTCATCATTCAGCTACAGATTCAGGTCAGTCATGGACCAAAGACAGGCAGACAGACAGGCACTGAAACCTACAGACAAACAGACCAGCGAGTACCGTACTAGTACTCCGACTTCAGAGGCAGAGAATTTGTTTACGCGCTGCGAAAAATCCACAACGATCTTCCGTGATGTTAATTGGCGGCACGCATGCTGATCGGAAGTAAACTCTACGGAAATTTCCGCACGGAGTCTTGTGGCCAGGAGACAGTAATGCATGCCGTCTACAACTGAATTATAAATCCAGAATGTTGGGCGAACAAATCGACGTCGCTTGATTGCATGCTTCTGCATCGGCACAGCTCCACGTACGGTCTGGCGGCGTTTCCCCCTAATTCGGTTCTTTCGTTTTCACTAATATAATTTTCGCGGCATTACACCAAATCCACCAAGAACACCAGCAAATTCACCAAAAACAGATCAGCTGGAGACACAACTCAACACGCCCACCGATAATGCTTGACGCATCACCAGAAAGGGGGCTAGGCAAGAAGACCTTTATTCCATCTTCTTGGAGCCGCCGCCGTCTCGCCTTTCTGAGCAGGACACAAACCGTAAGAAACCTTAAAAAAAAATCTAAAAACAGAACCCTCCCACCGGCAAGGGGCGAGATCCACTCCACCTTCATAGCCCTAAGGCCATCGAAGACGGGAAGGACCGACGCCGGCGCCGGCGGGAGGCAGAGTATCCTAGCTATTTGCAGGGGCGGCTAGCTAGGTCAAAGAGGCCAATTGGCCAATTGCGTATTGTTTGCGGTAGACGTACGGGGTGTATTTTATACTTGTAGCGTCGTCGTCCATGACGCTTGAGCTGGGGCGTTAGGAAAAGATCCGCACTTTTTTCTCCAAAAGGTCGACCCATGCATGATAGGCAGGCACACTTTGAACCTTGCACATCTCTTTCATGCAACCGGTGGACTTTGTGAATAAGCTAGTAGTAGGTCAGGATCGCAATTGGAAATTATGGGACGAGGTTTGACATTGGTGTGTTTTATATTCTTTTTCTGCGGGTGACATTCTTGTGTGTAGTCGTGTAGATGCCGGAACACTCCGTGAAATTTCGCATGTCGTTCTTCGATCGAGTATAGAATGCGTACAGCAGCTTAACAAGTGACGTGAAGCAAGCTAGCCAGTGACCTAAAGTTCTCCAATTTAGGATAATCTATGTCTCCTACACTCCTAGAGGGTAGGATTTTCTCAATCAGGCCCTAGAGGTAGGTAGTTTCATTGTATTGTATACTACTAATTATGTATCCAACAAAACGGGCCAATTAACAGAACTACCTGCTACCATCCAAACCATATGTAAAGTACTCCAGAAGATTCTCCATTTCAGCTGCTCTTGAAATTTGACTCTGTGCAACTCGACAAACGTCTTCAACGAGGCAGGAATGCACCGCAGCAAAGTCGTGGCCATGGTCGGTGCTTGCCCTACGTCCCGTGTACACACTACGTAAATGTACCCCACGGTCATCCCATTTTTTGTAAAGAATGTTTGTGGAACATATTTTCAACAGCGAAGAACATGATTCCTCTTTGAACCCGGTAAAAAATTCATGCACGGGAGGGGCAGGCAGAGTCAATCGACCAGCAGACAATTAAGCCCTAGAGTTAGCTAGCTACTCCTAGATCAAAGGAGAGGGATTAAAAGAAGACGAGAGCTCTGAGCTTTTCACTCTCTTTTCACCATGGGTCGTTTCGAACTCTTTCCCTTTCTATCCTAGTCGACCTCCACAAGGGGGTACGTACGTACGCTCTTGACCGGTTCCTGCGCTGCCACGTAGCTGTCGAACGTACACGTACGTGGCCCACCTCCCGCATACAAGTCAAAGTCAAGAGTCGAGTGATTTTCAAGAGCAACGTCGCCGTACGCCACCGCAAAACCAAATCGATCGATCGCGCCAGGTTCCACTTCCATCGCCGGTACCATCCACGTCGCCTATAAAGCGACCGCCGCTAGAGGGTACGTCCCTGATCATCCACGCATCGATCCCATAGCTTCTTCCCAGGTTGCGCGATCATGGTGCGCGCGCTCCGGCCTTCTTCCCTCGTCGGCCCGTCCTTCTTCTACGCTCTGCTGCTGCTCGTGGTGGCCGCGCTCGTCGGGCAGCACCCAGCGGGCCCGCTGCGGGTGGCGACGGCGCAGAGCGTGTCGGCGCTGGCGCCGGTGCCGGTGCGCGTCGGGGTGATCCTGGACTGGGCGACCAAGGCGTCGTCGGCGGTGTCGCTGCGGCGGCGGACCGGCATTCAGATGGCGGTGGAGGACTACTACGCGGCGCACCCGGGGTCGGCCACCAGGGTGGAGCTCCATTTCGGGGACTCCAAAGGGGACGTCGTCGGCGCCGCTTCCGCCGGTAAGCTCCCTAGCTAGTTGCTTCTCTAATTATGCTCTTTCGCTTCATGAATCTATGCAAGCTCGTACTCTAGCTTGCCGTCCACGATAACACTTGCGAACGCAAGCTTGCCGTCTCGACATTAGCTCTCTAGCCTGGCCGTTTTAGTCCCTCGATCACCGGCGGCTGCTGCGCGCATGGGACTGTGCAGCTCTTATGGCTAGCTGCGCGGCGCACATCGGCGGGTCCGGCCACCTGGGCGGATCTCCATTCCAGGGCCGGACGTCGCCGGGGACGACGTCCTCGGCGCCGCTTCCGGTGGTAATTAGTTAACCTCGCTCGCTTATCACGTACGCCATCATGGCTGCCTTCTCTAATTAAGCTCTTAATCCAAGCTCGTCTTGAGATTAGCACTATCTCTTTTGTCTTGGCCTACCCACTGGGGGCTGCAGTCTGCTAGCTCCGCGCGTACGACTGTGCAGCTCCCGCCGTCTGTGGTACACGAGCCGCCAGCTGTTCTGTGGTGCCGCCGGATACGGCGGCGCCTCTCACGGCCGGCTGCCGGGCCGCCAGCCTTAGAATTGTCGTCTTGCATGGACATCCATCGTGGCCGGCCCTGTCGCCATTTTGTCCGGCTAGCCAGCTCCTCGACCGTCAACACAAGGACGACGACGGCGCGCGGGGGATTCAAGTTAACAACCACCACATCTTCATCGAGCTGCGTTGGAATCCCAACTAATCCGTCCCACAAGGCATAAACAGCCATTTTTAACCGCGACCGGTGGACTCAAAGTGCAGATATTCGCTACTTCTGTCAGGGTTTGGTACGTGCGTGCGTGCTGTCAGCCTGTGCGACAAAGATTAACTATTCTTGGCTGCTTAGGGTCGATCATTGGGCGCTTGGACTGGTGTGGTCTGATTAGTCCGCGCCGTCTGCTTCTTCACCGCGTACGTACGCATGCACGTGCTAGCGCGCGAGTCGGTCAAGCTTCATGGCTCATGTGGTTGTAGCTAGATTGGTTGGGGACGACAGTCGACGATAAGGACATAGATAGATGCCTCAAATCTTTATATCCGTTCTGCAACGCATCGCAACCACTCCCCTAGATGCATGGGATCCAAGTTTCAACGCATCGCACCATGTGGACGTACGTGCATCATGCATGTCGGGTCAGCAACGTTGAACGGCCACTCCAAAATTAGCAGCACTCTTGGAAATTCTTACTATACGCTATAGTACTTGTCATGGCCACTCATGCTTCTTCGTCATCGTCGGTCATGTATGCAGTCCAAGCTAGCTGGCTAGCATGTGTGTCGTCTGCTCGGGTCTGGGAGACGACTCGCTTTCGAACTTCCTTGTCAAAGTCCTCGAGCAGAAAGATGGGCGCTAGCTTGTTAATTTGGCCGATGAAAGTGACTCGACAGCTTCTAAAAGATCTTTCACGACAGGAAAATCGGATGTTCGTTACTTTACATGTTCTCTGGTGCAGCCCCAGCCATCTTTGGTACACCAACCACTGTAGATGGCTTCTTAATCTGGTCGATGATATTGACTGCTCAGCTTCTGTAGATCCTTCATGGGAGCAGAAATCGGGTGTTCATCAATTCACACTTATACAATGTTTACTTTTGCTCCCACAAAAAAAGAAGAATGTTTACTTTGTTCCCTAAAAAAATGTTTAATTTTGTTTCAAAATAATAATGTTTCCTTTGTTGAGAGAAACTAACTAAATCATTTTTCTCGCCTTTTATTTAGAAAACTGTAGTATCATTTTTCACTCCTAGTTTGGGCTCCTTAAAAGTTTCTAATGGTTCAGATTTTAAAGGGCTGAAAGAGTACCATGGGCCTAAAACTCCTCTTCTTTGCTGTTGTTGCAGCGTTGGACCTGATCAAGAACGCGCAGGTGCAGGCCATCATCGGGCCCAAGACATCAGCAGAGGCAGAGTTTGTGGCACATATCGGCAGCCGCGCTCACGTCCCCGTGCTCTCCTACTCCGCCACGTCCCCGTCCCTCTCCCCGGCGCAGACGCCCTACTTCGTGCGCACCGCCGCCAAAGACTCCTTGCAGGCCACCCCCGTCGCCACTGTCCTAGCACACTTCGGATGGCGCGCGGCCGTCGTCCTGCACGAGGACTCGCCCTACGGCACCGGCATCCTCCCGGCGCTCGCCGACGCGCTCCAGAGCGTCGACAGCGCGGCGATCGTGGAACGCGTGGCCGTGCCGAGCGGCGCGCACGACAACGCCCTCGACGCGCTCCTCTACCGCCTCAAGGCGATGCCGACGCGCGTGTTCGTCGTGCATGCCAATTTCCGCCTGGCCACGCGGCTCTTCCGGCGAGCGGAGGAGGCCGGGATGATGTCCGATGGCTACGCCTGGGTCGTCACAGATGGCGTCGGAAGCCTCGTGGACAGGCTCAGCCCCGAGGACGTCGACGCCATGCAAGGCGTCGTCAGCCTCCGGCCTCACGTGGAGCTCACGAGCCAGGTGAAGAACTTCTCGGCGCGGTTCAGGGCGAGGTTCCGACGAGACAACCCGGCCTCCGACGACGACGTGATCAATGACCCGACCGTGACGAGGCTCTGGTCGTACGACACGGCGTGGGCGATCGCGGCGGCAGCCGAGGCGGCGAGTGTCCCCGGCCCGGCATTTCAGACGCCGCAGCGTAGCAGGGCCCTTACAGACCTGGACCGGCTCGGCGTGTCGGCCACCGGAGCAGCGCTTCTCAGAGCGGTGGTCAACACAACGTTCGACGGGATGGCCGGCAGGTTCAAGCTTGTGAACGGGCAGCTGCAGGTGGCGGCGTACGAGGTCGTGAACATCATCGGGAACGGCGCCAGGACGGTGGGGTTTTGGACGCCGGAGTCCGGCATCCTGCGGGACCTGAACAACGGTGGCGGCAAGGCTGCGCGGCAGCTGAAACTCATCCTCTGGCCGGGCGAGGCGCTGTCCAAGCCGAGAGGCTGGACCGAGTCGCCGAACGGACGGGTGCTCAACGTCGCCGTGCCGATGAAGAACGGGTTCAAGCAGTTCGTGGACGTCGTCGGGGAGAAGAACTCGACGACGCCGAAGGTCACCGGGTACTGCATCGACGTGTTCGAAGCGGTGATGAAGAACCTGCCGTACCCGGTGAACTACCGGTACGTGCCGTTCCCCCGAAGCCCGGATTCCTACGAGAAGCTGGTGGACCAGGTGAGCGGCGGGGAGGCAGACATTGCGGTCGGGGACGTGACGATCACGGCGAGCAGGATGCACGAGGCGGACTTCACGATGCCGTTCACGGAGTCCGGGTGGGCGATGGTTGTGGCGACGCGGCCGGACACGAGCGCCAGCATGTGGATCTTCCTGCAGCCGCTCACCACCAGCCTCTGGCTCGCCAGCCTCGCCTTCTTCTGCTTCACCGGCTTCGTGGTGTGGGTCATCGAGCACCGCGTCAACCCGGAGTTCCGCGGCACGCCGTCGCAGCAGTTCGGCCTCATCTTCTACTTCTCCTTCTCAACGCTCGTCTTCGCACACAGTAAGCCACTTACTAACCATCTCATCATCTCAATTCTGCAGAGTTCTTGAAGAATATCAATTACCAAATTAATCAATCTTGACGTTTTAATTTTCAGAGGAGAAGCTGGAGAGCAACCTGTCGAGGTTGGTGGTGATCATATGGGTGTTCGTGGTGCTGATCCTGACGTCAAGCTACACGGCGAGCCTGACGTCGATGCTGACGGTCCAGCAGCTCCGGCCGACGGTGACCGACGTGAAGGAGCTGCAGAGGCGCGGCCAACACATCGGGTACCAGGAGGGGAGCTTCATCGAGCCCTTACTCACGAAGATGGGCTTCGACGGGAGGAAGATGAAGAAGTACAGCACGCTGGAGCAGTACGCCGACGCGCTGTCCAAGGGCTCGGCGAACGGCGGCGTGGACGCGGTGTTCGACGAGATCCCGTACCTGAAGCTGTTCCTGTCGCAGCACTGCGACGGGTACATGCAGGTGGGGCCCGTCTACAAGACCGACGGCTTCGGGTTCGTGTTCCCGCGCGGGTCGCCCATGGTGGGCGACGTGTCGCGGGAGATCCTGAGGCTGGCGGAGGGCGACCAGATGGCGCGGATAGAGAAGGCGTGGTTCGGCGAGCCCGGCACGTGCCGGGACGCGCTGGGCGGCATCGGCGGCGGCGACGGCTCGTCCAACCTCAGCTTCCGGAGCTTCGGCGGGCTGTTCCTCATCACCGGCGTCGTCTCCAGCCTCATGCTGCTGCTTTACGTCGCCATCTTCATGTACCGCGAGCGCGACGAGCTCCGGGAGGCGGAGGCGGAGGCCAAGGCCGAGGCCGGCTCCGGGAGCGTGCCCGTGCGGAGGCTGCGCGTATTGCTGCAGCACTACGACAAGAGGGACATCAAGTCCCCCACCTTCAGGACGTGGAACGACGACTCCGTCAGGAACGGCAGCGACTACGCGGGCAGGACGCCGAGATGGAGCGGCGGCGACGCGAGCCTGACGCCGAGGGCCGGTGGGGAGGAACACGCCATGGGACGGGCGAGCCCGCTGAGCGTGGACATCAGCTCGGAGATGAATGCTGGCTCTTCGCCGGAGGGGACGCCGGTGTCGGAGATCAGTGAATCATTTGAGCAGAGGATGGAGGGGGCAGCAGCCGCCGTGGAGATGACAAGGCCAACTGTCTCCCAACTGCAGTAAGAGTAGAAGCATTTCCATGAGGAATGCCTTCAGTATAGGAGTTCTAGTCTTGTGGCACTAATTGTACTTTGGCCAGAAAATCGTTTTGTATTCTTCTTCTAGTGAACATTAGGGAATTCGAAGGAAAGAAGTTCTCTGATGTTAATTGTACATGGTAAAAAAGAACACAATTTAGTACATAGCTAAAAGCAAACGGATTGTATTACATCCGTCTCAAAATTCTTGTCTTAGATTTATCTAGATACATAACACTAAAAGTCTAAAACATGACTAGATATATCCATATATCTAGACAACTCTAAGCAAAAGGATTGACATCAGACAAAGGATCGTCTCGGAGGGAAAAGAATTGTTGTATTGAACACAAAGCATAATAACTTAATCTTACATGGTGGTTTTCATCTGGTTGTTTACCAGAGACAAGAAAACAATACAAATCAAGTTCAAATTGTTTTCCCTCGGAAAGGAACTAGGATACAACATAATTTATATATGATACAACAGTACATGGTGGCGCATTGTGCTCCTGCCATGACTCGACCCTGGCATGGTAAAGGCCAATAAACATTGCATCATCTTCGCTGCAGCTGAGCCATCTCTATGGATTCTAGCTCCAGCTGCTCCTAAACTGTACATAGCCTACCGATCTAGAGTGTAACCCTGAGATGGCATGGTAATTGGATGGTTAGGGAGCTATCAGGATGCAACTGATGTCGGCGGACAACCAGAAAATGGACTTTCCGGAATCAATACCTGATTGACATAGGGAGATCTCATGAATCCCCGTTTATCATCCGGGAGTGATAGGGAACCTTGTTTATTTCCAGAATTGTCGACTGGTCCTGGATGAGTGGTTGTTTCCATGGCTCGCCATCCATTTGAACATATGCTCGATCCCACTCGCCTCCCCTCATTTCAAACTTGATAGCTGCAGCCTAACAGAATGCAATATTTTTGGACAGAAGTTCATCATAAGTTACTGAAGAAATGATACCCAAATAGATCAATCCTTTGACAGGAAAATCAATGCAAAGTTAGGGCAAGTACCTGAGCAATGTGCTTTGCTTTGATAAGCTCAGCCATAACGAATGAAGCATGCCAACCTTCTTTCAGACCAAATATTTCAATCAAACCGTCATCTGAATGAGCTTCAACAAAACCTTTCTGGAAGGAGGGGGAAAAAGACACATCATTTGCATAGAACAAACAGGGCCATTTGTGTAACCCCACCCAATACTGAACTCTACCTAGTAGCTACCACTTGTTCTAAACAAATACAGCAGCAACGATAGACCAAATCATGTTATTATGCTCGCGTGCGGTCAATATATCCCATTTGGCAACTTCAAAGTTAGCTATAAATCCAATATCCTGGACTAGAAAACTAAAATATCATGCAGCATGCATGAGCAAGCTCAACAACCAACCTTTTCAAGATAATCTGGTTTAAGATCACCCCATGGATGCCTTCCACTGCCGTAGTTGTACAGATTTAAGACCACTAGTGATCTAACACTGCATTATTAACAGAAGGAAATAAACGTGAGCTCAATTTCGGTGATATACAACATAAGTATTTGTACAGCAAATTTGAAGGACAATCATCAAGAGTAACCAAGTAAGTTCCAACGCATCACCAATAAGATAGTCACAACATTATCCTCTACCATCTGTTTCGTGGTGATATACTTCCAGGATTCACAACAGTATTACTAATACACATTGCAAATGGAGTTCCAAAAACATTGAAAACGGTATGCCACTGACACAACCAACCGATAATAGTTATGTAGTACTCCCTCAGTTCCTAAATATAAGTCTTTTTAGAGATTCCAATAAAAGACTACATACGGAGCAAAATGAGTGAATCTACACTCCTAAATTACGTCTATATACATCCGTATGTAGTCCATAGTGAAATCTCTCCAAAGACTTATATTTAGGCACGGAGGGAGTACAAGCTAAGCATCACACAATATTTCAAATATTTATTTACCTCTTACGTACTTTGAGCAGGCCTGACATTAGCAATATCATACATTTTTCTACGGTTAAAGGTAAGGCCCAAGAAAAGGGCAGGCTGCTGCTAAGACAACCAAATATATTACTATTATGCAAAATATGGTAAATTAATTATTATCTAGATAATTACTGAACCCACATATGTAGTTTTTGTGCCAATTTAAATATTTTCAGATGAATCATTGTAAACGGTCTACCAGACATCACATTTCAGCAATTCACGTTATCTGCATATGCTATACATTGCCCAGTGTTGATTTTTGAACACTAATGCCCAAACTAATAGCAATGGTCACTGGGTTCGTATAAATAAAGTCAGCTGCTCAATTTTCTGACATCCTAAGGATCATTGATATCTAAATATCTTTTTTGAATGTAACAGAATCTATGACTTGCCTTGAAGGCATTTGAATTTGCTCCCATTCAGAACAATTTGCCCTTTTAATGTAAAGCCGCAAAATGTTCCGAAGTCCCCTGCATTAACAAAGCATTCTGTCAGCCTTGGATAGATGATTGAGACAAATGTCTCAAACAAAGGAAGAAGAATATCTTAGCACTATTGCAGTTTATTTATGAACACTAAAAATATGAAGATAAAGCATAAAAACAGTGGATCATTGGCATTGCATAGTACTGAGCATAGTGGAACTTGAATCCAAATCCTCATGTGTTAACCAAGAAAGTACTATAGTCTGGGACAACTGCTATTTTTAGAAGTTCTGTGGGTCGAATCTCATAATTAACCTCAAACCATGATTGTGTCTCGAGGATGGATCAAAACAAAGGAACTATTTGATACTTTAAAAGTCCAGCTCCATTTCAAAGTACATGGAAAGGCAGGTCATTACCTTAGCTGAGGACTTGCTGTACAAGGAGTACAGAACCATCCCTGCGTGCAGCTATATCCAGCATAAATCAACTGCATATAACCAAGTATTACTAAAACAGTCACCTATAGGTCGCAGAACAGCATGACATAGAATTCTGAGATACCAGATAACTAAAAAGGGCAACCTGGTGCATGTAGCTCCCGCTTGCGCAGGGTCCAGGGAAGGGTCCGACCACTTTGGGTCTATAGTACGCAGCCTTTCCCTACATTTCTGTAAGAGGCTGTTTCCAGGACTTGAACCCATGACCTCATGGTCACAAGGCAGCAGCTTTACCACTGCGCCAAGGCTCCCCTTCAGATACCAGATAACTATGCTACAGAAAATGAAAAGGAATCTTTGA
Organism: Triticum dicoccoides; assembly: GCF_002162155.2. Lineage (NCBI taxonomy): Eukaryota > Viridiplantae > Streptophyta > Magnoliopsida > Poales > Poaceae > Triticum > Triticum dicoccoides. The sequence continues at coordinate 658,259,235 of NC_041391.1, read as the reverse complement.
AGCCAGTTTCTTTCTTTATTCAGAAGTTACATATTCTAGAAGAACTTGCAGAATAACATCCAGCTTATCTATCAAGTATACAGCTGGATCCACATGATAATAATATGGGAGAACTTGGGTGTATGAGTTCTTTTGTATGTGTGCAACATCACGTGATCTATCAGTCTGCCATACTTATTATATCCTACTGATAGAAGACAACTAACTCATGAAGATGTTGCTAACCAGCACATTGTGAATGCGAAGCTCCTCACCAAAAGAATTCAGTAAATTACTGTGGGCTTCGAAAAATATCACACTTCACAATGACATACATGAAAAAGATCGCACTTCACAATTACACCATTAAAGAAGTTCTTTCCGCACCTTATTTGCAACTGGTCCTTGAGCAAGATATGGCTTTTCATCTCGTAGATGGTGGAAGCCATATGCAACTTGGGCATCCATCCCTATTCAAAATAAATGGCACACTTAACAATGAATCAAAGCTCTAACAAACTGTAATAAAGAATAACCCATATAATTTAGCAAAAAATCATTGATCTGATACATTTATATCTTGTGGTTTCAGTTGTAGTCTTACAACTTTATATTATCATAGAGACAGTGTGTGTACTCTTAGATTATATATTTCACATCAAACTTCCAGATACTGAAGAATATTCAGCCATTCAAAATTTCAAATTAAGATGTAGCGCACAAAAAAAATCTTAGGCAACCCTAAACACCTCTCAAGTAGATGTAGATCACCATGTAAAGTTCACAAGAAATAACAGAATTAGCTAAGGAAAGGAAGTAGATGAAGTAACAAAGTAATACCAATGCTAAGGTAGTTGTAGAATACTCCTTTATAGCAAGAAGCTTTTTCTGTTAACTCACTGCCACTTGCCTGCACCAAATTACACAAGGTCTTTAGCAAATACATAAGTACGTGCACATTCACTGAGAAAGACAAAATATAGGAGGGATCGTAGTATTTGTCAAGCAGAGTTGACAATAGACAGAAGAAAATAAGATGCTGGAACAATCCATCAAACTATTCAAGAGAAACAAATTGTAACAAGCATTTGAAATAGCAAGTATGACAGGCAAAGGCAACCATGCAGAGTCAAAGAGTGGCACGCATTCAAAGTTACTATGCAAAACTTAGCAGTAACTAAAATTATTTTCCTAGGTAAGTAAGGGACATCCTGTATGCAACTTGGATTTTCAGAATTGGGTTGAATATTTCTTAAAAATTTAAAAATGCAAAGTTTAGACTATCTTTGATCATTTAGGCGCAGACAACAAACAATATAATGCAGAGTTCATCTTACGACTCGCTTTCAAAAAAGAACTACCTCAACAATAGTTTTTTATGTTATCATTGCAATCTTAATAAATGTCAAAACAATGTTCTTAAGTGGAGAAGAGATCTAACAATGGAAGAAGAGCATGCCACCGAGTGTATAGATTTGAGCTAAAGTCTGTTTTCTATTTCAGGTTGTAATTTCCAGGTAAATTCATAGTTAAGACCTTGCTGAACTCCAGCTGATCGGCAGGTTCCGCTTTCTTAAGTGCATGTGGCAACTCTGTTATTTCTCCCTCTGGCATCCTAATCACAGCCTGCCAACTGCAAAAACATTGGTAGCAATTTTCAGAGCAAAAACAGATGAAGAGTGTATGTGCAATTATTAGAAGAAACATCTAGAGTTGAGCCTATTTGCGATGTACACATCTTACACATTTGGAGATAATAAATATGGCAGATAGGTGCTGGGCTTGTGTAGATTGACGGTTTTCTTTCCACCATCAGGAAATATATTCCAGATAGGTATATGATAAGTTTTACTCAGCAGTACAAAATGTGTTTATCAAATTGAAGTACCAGCGATCAACAAAATGAGCTGAATACGCATATAGGTGAATAAAGAGAGAAATAACTCTCGAGCAATGGTCTCACATTCTCACCTGTCAAGATGGACGACCGAAGCAGACACTGCCTTGTTGAGATATCGCTTTACAGCTGAACGCCAGCCAAAGGGAAAAGAGCCACCCTGTGCTTGAGTTGATTAGCATTTTCAATTGAAAACAAAGAACTTAAACAGAACAGCGTCATCGCATATCGGCCCTTACCCATCCAAATGATCTAGCAAGGTCGTTTCCTGTCCCAAGTGGAATGATTCCTGTGGGGGGAACTGGTTCCCTTTTCAACTTATTAAGTTCTTGGAGACATCCAAGTACCCAACCAACAGTGCCATCACCTCCAGCAACCTGTCAGAAAGAACTAGTGCAAGGATGTTATGCCAAGCAGTTGGAAAGCTGTGACATACAAGGAAAGCATATGGACACCTAAATGGTGGAGCAGAAACCTCTCATGAGCTAAGATATAAGCTCACTTATCGAATAGTTTCTAACAGTAAATAACAAAGCTAACATGCAGCGAGCCCTTAAAAGCTTCTGACAGATACAATATCCTTACTGAAGCCCATCAAGCACGTACCATAATCCTCAAATTTGCACGGATGTCCTTTGCACAGTTATCACCTTGATCAGCCAACCTCTCCAAACAACCCAAACCATAGCGAACAAAATCAGAAGGCTTCACAGAAGAAAGATCGAAGACCTGAACAAAAACGGTTCGATCAGCAAGTACTATACAGTCCATGGTTTTCCAGAACAAACAAAAGAATAAGAAAATAGAATTTCCAAAAGACATGCTGTGGCGGCTTCTGAGTGCACAAAATAATCCAGAATTGGCATTACAGACGAGTCCTAAACAGTTAGCATGTCTTGACAACCACAATAACATGTTGTGTTAGCTCTCCAAGCCCTTAAAAGACCATCAAATTCCACAGAATTGCCCCATATCCATAGTTCTTTACGGCCCTAGCTTCTATCAGTTCTGACCCTTTTACACCACATAATGATATCAGTGCCCAATCCTCACAAGCCAACCTCCAGTTTCACATGTTGACCCACAGCTAACTCTGGTAGAAGCCAGTACTTCCATGTTGATTAATAATCATCAACATGAAACAATATCGGTGACCATCACCAAATGGCTCTGCACCTGTCTTCTGTTACAAGAAAATGTCAAGCTACAAATTATAGACAGTCTCATTACATTACTCTCACTACTGTCACCTGCACAATCATCCTCCCTCCATCCCCACCTAACACCTACCGTCCTAGTTCTTTTCCTTCACCTCATCACCTCTTCTAGAACCACATGTGGGAGTGAGACACGGTCTGATGGAGCCTTCACAGCAGCCTACGGTATACGAAATTTATTATGCATTTATCATCCAACCATAATGGTCAGGTATCAGTCTTCATCCCTACTCCCCCAACCCCTCGTGGTACCAATTAAGTGCATGGCCATCTAGATGATTCGACCTTGGCAGTATCAGGCAGAACTCGGAAATAAGGGGAACAAAAAGGTTAGTACAATGCCTCATATGGGGCATGACGACCTTCTCAACACATACTAGGCAACTAGAGATTCTGGTCGCGTCACACCATCCTCCTCAGATCACAAGTCGCGGAGCCTCTCACGATAGTACCAATTGTACCATGAAAGTACCACCGGAGCAGAATCCATTAGTCCCAGCCGAAAGGGGGTGTATTACCTCGCACTAAATCATACTAGTGGTACCTCTAAATCAATCTCCTGCCGGGTTCCACACGAATGGGGAAGAAAAATCTGCTGCGGGGTAACAATTAGTAGTACAGCAACG
>NC_041391.1:658253752-658255276 GCF_002162155.2 Triticum dicoccoides | reverse complement strand
GCCAGAATTGGGATGGAGCACGTGAATCGCGAGGTCATCACCCACCTGCTCCTTGCTGATGAGCTCGTGCAGGCGCACCTTGAGCTCGGGCCCGTGGCGCCCGCCGCTCTTGGAGTTGACGAACACGACCATCGGCGTCACCACCTCCAATCCTTCCTCCCCGTCTTCCCCTCCCTCGTCCCTCGCCGCCGCGGCGGCCGCCACGCCGGCGGCCTCGTCCTTCTCGGCGACGGCGGCGGCCACGGCACGGCGCGCGTAGAGCGGCATGACGACGCGGCGCCGCAGCTCGGCCTTGTCGACGTCCCGGCCCCACACCCCGCACGCGCGCACCGACTCCCAGATCGACACCCGCGCCGACGGCGCCGTCGGCGGCGCCGAGTGGGGCGTGTGGACGGCGTCGCCGTTGCCGGCCATCCCCACCTCCGCCTCCGCCCGCTCCATCGCCGCGCCTCCCGCCGCCGGGGAAAGGAAAAGGCAACAGTGTATCACAGCTAGGCAGCTGCCGAATTGGCACCGGGGAGCTGGATGAATTGGGGAAAGAAAGAGGAGGAGCGCTGAGCCCAGCGCCGACTTTATTATTGATTGCTGACGGGTACTGTATATATGCAGGCAGGGAATAAAGTTCTTGTTAATGGGGGAGGCTCCTTTTTTTTTTTTTGATGCGGGGGAGGCTAATTAGGTGGACTGGGACGACTGGTGCTCGCTCTCTTGCGCTGTGCGGAGCGCGTCGTTGGACGGGAGCATTTACGTCTTTTCATTACAGGGGAGGAATTTACTTTTCTTGACGCGGTGAAAGGGACGCGCATCGCATGGCTGGCGTTTTCGTTGAATTTTCCTAGAGCGTAGTGCTCCGCAGATGGATCTGAAGTCAAAAACTCTTTCTAGAGGGTTTTGATGTTTTATTCATATATTTGACCTAAATGTACTAATGTTGGAGATATGTGACATGATGATGCTATATTATCCAAAACCCTAGACGCCACCCACCGTCTCCCACTCTCGCCGCCGCCGGTGCTCGTTGCCGGGCAAAGAGACCGGTGGCGAGTCGACGGCGGCGGGGGAGGTACTGATCGGGGGCGGCCTCTGTTGTGGAGCTGTTGGAGGGCTACTGTGGACGGTGAAGGAGATGAGGGCTTCAGTGTCGGTCTTCATCAGGTGGCGCTCGGTGGCGGTGGTCATGAAGTCGATGACGGCCGGAGGGATCCAGCGCGGCGATCTTCAATGGTAGCCCGGCCTGGCTAGGTCATCGAGGAAGAGGGTGTCGGTGTATGGTCACTAGTAGAAAAAGGCCCATTCATCTCGGTTCGTGAGGGCCATTTGTCCCGGTTGCCGAACTGGGACCAAAGGGTCGGTACTAAAGCCCTATACCTTTAGTCCCGGTTCGCCCAGGAACCGGGACAGATGGGGCTCCACGTGGCCTTTGCCGCTTGCCCAGGCAGGAGGACCTTTTGTCCCGGTTGGTGCCACCAACCAGGACCACAAGGTTTCCACGCGTTAGCAGTTTAGGGGCTGGGGGTTTTTTCT
>NC_041391.1:658247143-658253567 GCF_002162155.2 Triticum dicoccoides | reverse complement strand
TATTGTGTTAGCTAGCTAATAGAGAGAAGTGTCCTCTCTTATCTCGGTGCTTGGTCGACGCTACGTACTATACGTATAGAGAGTACTTGACACGCTAGTTAGCTAGTAAGTAAATGAAGGAAACCATTAAGTACAGAAGATCGTCATGAACATATACACAGAGAGAAGTGATCGACCTCTCCTTCTCCGATAGATTGGTCGAACAAAAAGTTTTCATATATCTATCTGATGCTACTGTCTATATATATATATATATATATATATATATATATATATATATATATATATATATATATATAGACAATATAAGATCTCTTACAAAATTTCCTAACATCTGAACTCAACTTCCACATGGTATTCTCCGCATTTGTCTATGACGTGGTCAAGAAAAAATCCCGCCAATTCCTCTTGAATTGCTCATATGCGATCTTGTGGTAGGAGTTCATCCCACATCTGAAACATCTAATTTGAAGAAGGGGGTCAATACGTATATATGAATGAAACTCAACACAAATAATGATAATAAAATAAAATTGTGAATATTATTGCTTACGCACTTCATATTGTTGTTTAGAGTAACCCCGCTCACAGGTCGTGTGGTGGATGAACTCGCAAATGTAGTATCCACAGAAATCATTTCCGGGTTCCTGCCACAACCACTTTATAAGAAATAGAGGTCAATCAAACTGATAAGCAAGCATGCTAAATGGTATTGATGAAACTAGCTAGAATCAATGGGAGATGCACGGAACTAGCTAGTAGCTACTACTTACTTTCGGGTGGTTAAATTGCAGCTGCGCCGGCAATCCCGGAGCTTGTGCGGTGAAATTTTTCCAAACCCTGCCAGACAAAGAAAACAATTACTTGAAATCAGGAAATGAACAAAGTTGCCGATATGGTGCGATAATGATTGAACTTACTTCTCGAGCATTTTTTTTTCGTTTGGAGTCTATGACGGTTACTAGTCCCTGCTCAAGCTTAATCTCTAGCAGAATAAAGTGGAAGCTGCGCACACATGCATAACTCATCAATTACAGTACTATAACCTCGAGTAATAAGAGAAACCGGATATGCACAAGACAGTAACACTCACTTGTATTTGTAAGGAAAAAGTATTGTAGCTTTGTTTTGACTTCAAAGTAACGATTGTAGCAAGTTGGCCTCGATATCTCTGGGATCATGTTTAACACTCCATTCATCCATGAGATTTGTGTTAATGAACCCAATATCACCTACTTGTCTTTTTTTCAATTCGGCGATCTTCAATCTGCATAATATAGTGAGGATAATTATATATACATGCAATGAAAGAGCTAAGCTATATATAGAGACTTAATTAATTACAGAGAGGTAATACTTACAGATAGTAGCAAGTGATGATTGTTTTATCGAGGGCCTTTTGATTGAAAAACTAGAAGAACTCCTTATATGGAACAGACAACAGATCAATTCCAACGAGGTCGTGCTCCTCTTTAACTCTCAGCGCCAAAGTATCTGTCCCAGACTTCCTGCAGATGTCCATGTACCAATCATGGAATCTTTGCATCATCGTTGTTAGGGCAGTACCAGGTCTGACGAGAGGCTTCCCGTCCCGGAATCTTAATGTGTCCACCTTCATTGTTTCAAAAAGTGCAACGTCGTCGGGCATGTAATCTCCAGGAGTGGTACCGGGCAGCATCCCCGGAAGATTAGCGACGACATCGCTAGACACATTGAGCGGGGGGCACGATTGCTTCGCTTGTTTGCCGAGCTGGGGATTTTTTTCCTCTCCTTCGTTCTGCTAGCCTTTGATCAGTGCAAGTACTTCCCAACTGCTCCGCTTCCTTATATGTCCTTTCAATGACGCGGTCATAGTTGGATTGCGGCGGAGGCGGTGATGGTCGCTGCAGGGCATCCAAAGTGCGCTTCGCTTTCACCGGATCTATCTTCTCCTCCGAAGGTGGATGTTTCTTAGCTTTTACCGATTCAAAGAAGTCGCTCACTTGGCCTTCATAGATCTTTTGGTTTTCCTCATCGCTCCTCTTGTATGGTAACTTCTCTAGAGGCTTGAGAGACGATGGACCAAATCTGTATTGCCTCCCGCCTCTGGTTGTACTGCTAGACGCCAGAGCAGCCAGAGCGGCTGCGGCTGTCTTATTTCGTTGCTTAAGAGGCGAAGCAGCCGGAGGCGGACTGCTACGATGCACCGAAGCAGTCGAGACGGCGGCGTCTGTGTTCCACCATCACTTACGAGGCGACGAAGGAGGAGACGAGCTGCTCGGACGTGCCAGAGCGGGCGGAGAAGGAGGCGGAGTATTGCCGCCCTCACGCGCCGGAGCAGGAGGCAGAGTGCCCTGATCACTCGCGGGAGGAGGAGGAGGAGGTGGAGGAGGCGGAGTGCCCAGCTGACTCGCAGGAGCCGTGAAGTTCAGAAGCTTGATGTGCTCCTTCCGCCATAGACACGGAGTATTCATAGCAAGACCCAGCTGAGTCTCCCCATCACCTGTAGGGTGCTCAAGCTGGAGCTCCTCAAATCCCTCCATTATTTCGTCCACCATCACAACAACATAGCCTTGTGGAATCGGACGGTAGTGAAAAGTTGCTCCGGGTGAAGGAGGGAACATAGAGCCGACAGTCGCCTTGACTTTGAGCTGAAGCCATTATGTCATAAGGTGGCACTGGTGTGAATCCGTGATAAAATCCACCCAGTAGCTAGGACCCGTCAAGTCAGGCTGCTGAACAAGCTCGATGGAAGCCATGCTGCTTCTCCGCTGAGATGGCAGGGTACCTTCTGGGGTAGCTTCTTGGGCAGGATCTCGCAGCTGCTGGTTCTCAACATCTTGTCGTTCCTCTAGCTTTCGTACCCTTGCCTTAAGCTCCTGCAGTTCGCTCTCCTCCACTTTCCTCCTCCTCTCTTGGGTTTTGTAACCGCCCGCGTTGGGAAACCCAACCTTCCACGCAATGGAGCCTGGCGTGCCTCGTGTTCGTCCAGGATGCTCAGGATTCCCGAGGGCCCTTGTGAGCTCGTCGTTCTCTCTGTCGGGAACGAACTTCCCTTCCTGCACTTCGTTGATTGCTTTTCGAAGCTTCGTGACGGGTGTTGCAAGTTGCTCGTCCGTCCAGCAACACTTCCCTATTTCAGGGTCCAATGTTCCACCAACCCCGAAGAACCAAGTCCTTGAACGGTCTGGCCAGTGCAATGTCTCTGGTTCGACCCCTTTAGCAATCAGGTCCTGCTCAGCCTTGTCCCACAATGGACGGGCTTTGAGGTAGCCACCTGACCTCATGCGATGGTGATGCTCCTTCTTTGCAACATCTATCTTGTTAATCGCTGACATCTTCTTACTCCTCTCCGATATCTTGTTGGCCACAAATGCAGGCTAGTGATCTCTTATCTTCTCAAATCGGCCGATGAATTCTGGAGTCTTGTCTTGGTCGACATACGTTGCTTTCAACTCATTCTTCCACCTCCTGAATAGATCTGCCATCTTCTTGAGAGCACAGGACTTGATTAATGACTCTATAACTGGATTCTCCGGATCCTCCTCTTCCGATAGGGTGAAATTTACCTTCAGCGCTTTCTAAAGATCATCTTTCTGTCTATCTTTGACAAAAGAAACATGAAGCTCTTCCTTCTTAGGTTGATTCCATAGCTCGATGCTGATCGGGATCATGTCCCTAACAAGAACCCCGCACTGAGCAGAAAATGCTTCCTTGGTCCGGAGGGTTTTAATTGGTTGGCCATCGTGCACGATTTCTGTGATTGTGAACCTTTCATCCGGGCGCAACTTTTTCTTCGGGCCTCATTTCTTTACTGAAGTTTTGCTTGATCCGGAGGGCTATAAAAGAAGAAAGAAGAGTTAATATATGTACATACCAAAACAATTAATGCATCAATTAGCTAGTCACCACATGCTTAATTAATATATGTATATATACCTCGCCGGACTTTGCAACAGCTTATCCCGACTCCGTTCGGTCACCGGAGCCGTCATCACGGTCGCCGAAGCCACCATCACGATCGTGACTTTCCTCCTCCATTGTTTGATCACCGTAGTATGCTTCCTCTCCTTCCAAACCTTCTTTGAGGTCATTGAGAAACGACATGACATCACGTCCGTCGCGGATTATGTCCCCCAATATCTCTTCTTATTCGAAGTCTCTTTGTTGATCCATAGTTTCTGCAAATATTACAACATGACAATTAATATACAAACACGAGAGATGGATATATTAATAGTGGCAAACATAGACCCCTCGACGACCCGACACCCTCTACTCTAGTTTCCAACACCCTAGTTCCCGACACCCTCGTTCCCAATAAAAATAATAAGAGGAAGAAGAAGAAAAAATAGAGGAGAAGAAGAAGAAAAAATAGAAGAAAAAAAGAAGAAGAAAAAAGAGGAGAAGAAGAAGGAATAGAGGAGAAGAAGAAAAAATAGAAATTGTTTTCTATTTTTTCTTCTTTTCCTCTATTCCTTCTTCTTCTTCTCCTCTTTTTTTCTTCTTCTTCCTCTTCTTATTTTTTTCTCCTCTTCTTCCTCTCCTCTTCTTCTCCTTCTTCTTCTCCTTCTTCTTCTCCTCATGTCAAAGTTATCGGGGAGGGGGTATATCGACAATGATGACATATACATAGAAAAAAATGTTATCGGGGAGGGGGTATATCGACCCCCTCATGTCGAAGTTATCGGTGAGGGGGTATATCGACAACGACGACATATACAGAGAAAAAAATGTTATCAAGGAGGGGTATATCGACCCCCCTCATGTCGAAGTTATCGGGGAGGGGGTATATCGACCCCTCGACGACCCTCGAATCTCGACCCTTGACCCCTCGGCGACCCTCGACCCTCTACCCTAGTTCACGACCCTCGACCGCTCGGTGATCCATGACCCTCTACCCTAGTTCCCGACCCTCGAACCCCTCATGTCACGTTTGTATAGTGTCAAAGGATTCAACAAAACCATGTCTTCATCATTAGGCGAAAGTAACATGCGCATGATGGTACAAAGCTCTCCAAAGTTATTTTGGAACGGAATCCCAAATAGGATAATTCACTTTTTGGTACAAGTACAACAAGAGCCTTCCGAATATCGCTATTTGGAAGGCCTTTGCTGAAATTTGTACCAAAAGGCGGATTATCCTATCTGGGACTCCGTTCCAGAATAACTTTGTGAGAACTTCATACCATCATGCCCCGGTTACTTCCGGCTAATGATGAAGCCATGGATTTCTTCAATACTTTGACACTAGGCAACCTCTCGACCCCTCAGCGATCCTCAAACCCTCGACCCCTCGACGACACTTGACCCTCGAAGCCTCGGCCACTCGACGACCCTCGAACCCTCGACCCTAGAACCCTTGAACCCTCGACCCTTGAACCCTCGAACCCTCGACCCCTCGACCCCCTCCCCCTCCTCATGTCGAAGTTATCAGGGAGGGGGTATATCGACCCCCTCATGTCGAAGTTATCGGGAAGGTGGTATATCGACAACAACATACCCGATAAAAAATAAGAAGAGGAAGAAGAAGAAAAAAAAGAGGAGAAGAAGAAAAGGAATAGAGAGAGGAGAAGATTGAAGAAAAAAAGAAGAAAAAAGAGGAGAAGAAGAAAGGAATAGAGGCGAAGAAGAAAAAAATTGGAAAATACTCTATTTTTTCTTCTTCTCTTCTATTCCTTTCTTCTTCTCCTCTTTTTTTTCTTTTTTTCTCTTCTTATTTATTTCTCCTCCTCTTCTTCGTCTCATATTCTTCTCCTTTTTCTTCTCCTTCTTCGTCTTCTTATTTTCCTTTTTCCACTCCTTCTTTTTCTTCTTCTTCCTTCTTCCTTCTTCCTCTTTTCTCCCATTTCCTTATTTTACTTTTTCCTCTACACTAACCTAAAATCGATATCTACTAATTAACAACCTAAATAAAAAAATACATATATGAACAAAAACATTATATGAAGAAAAACATCATATGCACAAAAAACATCATCTAAAAAAAACATATCAACATCATCGCATATATGAAAAAAACATTGGAAGGCCGCCGGACCGTGGGGCGGCGCGGCGACGGCGTCGGGGCAGCGGTGGCGCGGGGCGGTGATGGCGTCGGAGCGACGCGGGGCGGCGGTGGCGCGGGGCAGGAGGTGAAGGAGACGGGGCGGCGACGACATCAGGGCAACGCGGGGCGGCGACGGCGTCGGGGCGGCGCGGGAAGGTGACGGCGCGGGGTGGCGCGCGGCGACGGCGTCAGGGCGGTGCGGGGTGGTGAAGGCGCGGGGCGCAGGCGGTGACGAGGGAGGCGACGACGTAGTATGGCAACCTGGCAGCGTCGAGGTGGTCGCGGTGCCGTCGAGGGAGAGGAGAGATCGAAGTTAATGAAAACTGTTAAGTGTTGTTTATATAGGCACACCTTTGGTCATGGTTCGTGGCACCAACCGGGACCAATGCCCCCCTT